>NW_010255797.1:0-91706 GCF_000690775.1 Eurypyga helias | reverse complement strand
GAGGCGAGAGCCAGCCTCGCAGCCTCTCCGGTCCGGAGGAGCCCGCCGGAGCAGGGTGTGCTGCCCCCGCCGCCCCGGTGCCGAGCTGTCCCTCTGCGCACCTTCCCTGCCACCGTCGCCAAGGGTCAGCACGAAACGGGAACGAAACCGTGTGCGTTTGCTGTGGCTCTAGAAATAATGGGGCATTCGCAGCCGCTTTGAAGTTTGCCACGTATGTATGTCTTTAAGCTGCTTTATACCGCGGCTAGATCTGAGCTGATTCTGCCGAACGTGGTGACAGTGTCACCCCACTGAGTTCAGTCGAGTTTTACCAGATCAGAGAAGGCTCAGGCTGGTTGGGGTTGGTTCGTTATTCTAATACAATCCCAGAATAGCTGCATTTCAACTGACAAAACCATTTTTGACAAATAAACTTTTCTTTGAAGGAAAATTGCTTTCAAATATTCCCCTCCCCACATCCCCCACCCCCTTTTTTAAAAAAAATTTCTTCTGCCCTCTTAAAAATCAAGCTATGCACACTGACATGTCACTGCTTCCCAAAGATACAGGCACTGGGGCAATAAGGAGGTTTATACAGACTGCAGAAGAGGATCCTCACATTTGGCCATGTCTAAGCATTCCTCTGCAGAGGGAGGCTAACAGATTGCTTTATTCCATGCCGCTCCCATTTTAAAATAAGTTGCAGTCTGTAACTTCTCTTCCACAGTCTGAATCCTACACCGAGAATTTCAGCATCTAGAGGGGGACTGTTTTCATTACAACTCAACACAATTAGCAGAAACTGAAGATCTTCATAAAGACTACTTTATCAAGTTTGATATCCAACAGCAGCCTTGACTGTCTGCTGCAGAAAGTTTTGGGAAAGAACTCTGCATTAGGCTTCCACAAAGTAACAGTGAGTTTCCCACAAAAGCCAGAGGTTGTCTTGTGCCAAGAAGCACCATAGTCTATATTATTTTCAAAACTTTAATTTCTCTACAAGCATCCTCTGCTCCAATGTGCTCTATTTTGTGATTTCTGTAATAGCTAGCAGTTGTCTGAATGCTGTAAAGCATCTCATAGCAATGAAATCCACATCCAGACTTTGATTGAGTATCTAAGGGTGGGTTTTTTTGCTGTTGTCTTGAAATTTGCTGTCTTTTAACTTGATTCCAGTATTGTAAGAAAATATGAATAGGCTTATTTACCTTCCCAACATTATTATCTGGTTTTATATCCTACCTATTTTTAAGATAAGCAATTTCATTTTTCCACTGTCTCCATGTGAAGTACTTCCATTCTTTGATTGTTCATGATGTCCATGTCTGAGCTCTCCGCCTCCATTTCAGATAACCTTTTGAAGACAGGTTAACATAATTAAGCTTTCTTACCCAAGTAAGGATGTGTGACTGATTCACATAGTAGCACTGGAGTAATTTAGTTTTACTCTTTTTAATTTCTTTACATTTGTGGTCACTGCTGTATGCTGAAGAGGGACTTTGACTGGACTGGTCACAGTGACGATCAGGTCTCTTGCTGTCTTCTCTCCATTCTCCCTCCACTGTCCCCAGAATACCAACAAGAGATATAGCTATGTATTTAGACCAGAATATAACCTATTATGGATGACTGATTTTCATTTACAAGTGATGGTTTAAGCCAGAGTTATTCTTCTTTTGTCTTTGCATTCCTACTTTCATCACTGAATGTTTACTGAGCATCATCTCTTCATTATGTTCATACTCTTGTCTACTCCCTACTTGAAAGCAAAATTCTGTGGATAATGATGCTTTAACCTCTGACACCCAAATCCATTATATGGTTAATAGAGGTGATGTCATCAATAAAAGGAGACAAACCAGCAATTTGTTAGCAAAGTATCTCTACCACTTTGCAATAAATAATAATAATAATAAAAATCTCTATGATTTGTAAACCTATTTAAAAATAAATAATCTCCTACTATTGTAACACAGTATCAGGCTAAAGATTATCTTGGGATGTTAACTAATCTTTGAATAGTGAATATGTACAAAATATGCATACCAGGGAGAAATTATGAAAGTTAAATGTGAATGATAAAATGCCACCAGTGTAGTATTGATTTTAATGGTGCTGTCTTACCTGCAGTTGTTCTTACACTTATGCAGTTAGGAAAGCCTTGGATGATCAACAAGGGAGATGTATCTGAAAAAATGAGTACCTCTAGATAAAGTATTGTATGTGATACAGGAGCTTGCAAATCACAGTGTCTATAGTGCATCAGAGGGTCAGGCCATTTTCACAAGGGCCATTTTTCCATGGGTTTGATGGAACATGTTTTATGTTATCTAGGAGGAGGAGATGTTCAGTGATACAACCCTTACTATCTCAGTGCAAAGAATACAAATACAAGAAGGACCAGGAGATCCAGAAGCAGGGGAGGAGTGAATGAAATTCACCATCCTTCAAGTTGGATGCTATCCTCAGTGCATTTAGATGCACTTAAATATTTTAGCATGATGAAGTGGTCCTGGGATCATGCAGGACACATTGTTTTAGGGAGAAGGGCTAAGACAGGGCAAAAAGGAACACTTTTGAAAAATAATTATGAATTTCACTGCCTCCTGGCTCTTTAGGACAGTTTAGGAAGCCTTTGTTGTGGTCCAGTAAAGTCTGTCCTAAAGGGAAAGATGAAGCTGTTGCAGGCAGTGTAGAGACAGCAAATAAGGTGGATATTTTAAAATTTTAGTTATTAAACCCCTAGATTCTTCCTGGAACAGATATGAGAATCAATTGAAGGTAAATAGCTGAACAAATGTTACTACTGAATTAATCCTTACAAGAAGAAAAGAGTTTGTTACAAACAGTTAGGCAAGGTTTGTAGAGAGAGGTAATATCTTTTATTAGACAAACAAATATAGCTGGTAAAAGAGGCTTTGAGGCCCTTACAAACAGGATAAAATGAGTAAATTGAAGAGGCTTTTTGATTTGTTTCTCTTGCACAAATATGTGCTACTCAGCTCATGCCAATGAGATCCGTGAAATGCCAGCAGCTGGCAGGCCTATCGCACACAGATATTTTCAGTTGAATTTATCAGTTGGAAATCTCTGAAAGACACAGATTAGCATGGAGTCTACAAAGGGACTGGTTTCATTCTGTTGAAAAAAAGCCATCCTTCTTTCCTAGTCAGACACATCAAATACTGCTCGTACTTTTAAAGTTGCTTTTACTCTAAATTGTATAAATGTTAAGACTGCACAGTATATGTTTGTATGCTATTACAGAGGATCCCTAACATTGTAGTGTACACGAGAAGGAAGCTTGTCTGGAAAGGTCATTTGATTATCCTCAAAGAACTAAATTTATACAGATCTTGAGATAATGTCCATAATGATACCAAGATTTGGACTATTACGCTTCTCTTCAGCTCATATCTTTATTTAACAACATGAAAACCTCTGCAGATCTTTATCAGGGTGACCTGAGATGAGCACATTATTTTTCAGGTATCTCTATCTTATTTACTCTCTGCTCTGGAATAGGGCTATCTGCTTCCAGGCAGGTCTGTCAGAACTAAAACAAATGTGATGGAGAAACAAGAGTATTTCTCCCTTTTTCCAATTTCATAAGGATTAAGCAGGCAAGACAGCTTGATATCCACACAATCTATATTAACTTTGCTATGCTCTCCATCCATTGTATGAGGGGGTACCTCTGGAGAAAGGTAGGAGTTACAGAGACTTTGGCAGGATAATTGTGTCTCAATAAATAATAGCCTCCCTGAAACATTTCTTATTAGTGTTGGGTTTTTTTTTTTTAATTTTTGATGTTGTTTTAGTTTTTGTTTGTTTGTTTTGTAGGTTTGTTTGTTTGCTTCTTTTCCTCTTAAGGATCTATTTTTCTGGCTCTGGATTAAATAAATTAAACTACATTTAGATTCCTTTACATTTAAGAGTAAGTGAACATCAGGAGTGAATTATGAGGGAAGGATACAAACCGTATCTTAGTGGGTGAATGAAGATATAAAGGGAATTAATAAAACTTAAACTTGTAGTGTTTGCCTGCTGATTCATCATGTTCTTCTGACCCAAGACAGCTATAGAAATCCTGTTTTGGAGAGTATCCACTGGATAAATGCATAAGTAGCAATTTTTAATTCAATTTAAAAATAGCTCTTTGGCTTAGAAAGTGATAAAGTAACATAACTACTCAGATAGAGTTGATGAATTATAACACTTTCCCCACACCCACACAAGTAATGAAACACTTTTTAGGGAACTTTTCCAATCTCTCTCTTTGCCAACAATTCACGAGTATTCCAGACTTCCATTAAAATGATGAGGACTTATAATTTGTATGCAAATCTTACCAAAGTGGGTCTTTTTATTGATCCTGAGATTTTTATACACAAGGATCAGTTTTGTCTCCTTCCCTGTTTGATCATTTTTGCCATGCTTCAAGTAAGCATGATGAGTACACTTATGCTTCCACTTTGAATATGTCAATCCTGAAAAGCTCACCCATTTCCAGTGTCCCAGGTGCATGCCTGGGAACTGAGGAACCCAGTGCATCAAAGGAAGAACTTGGGACTAAATTTAAATAAAGACTGAAGCACTTCAAACAGAATTCAGGTTTCTAAATTCTACCTACATCCAAAACTGATAATGTGACCTGAAAACCCTGTTGGCAATTTCCTAAGCCTAATGGCACTAAAGAGCCGTGCATGGCTTCCCATTCATAGGAAACTCTTCTATTGCCTTCAGGCCATGGGTGTAAAAGGCTGCTGTCTGTTTTGCCAGCCCAGCTCAGTTCCTTCAGAAAATACAGGTAGAATATATATGTAGAGATAAATGTGAAAAGATCCTGTAGGTAATCTATTTTGAATCTAGAATAAATATAGGCACCCACCAGCAGTGCCCCACATGAGATTTTGTTCAGTATATGTATTTACACAGAAATAAATGAAGAATCAGGGAAAACCTAAAAAGAACTATAGAAAAGTGTGCAGTGGAGGTACTGCAATCAAGGTCTATATGGCAGAATAAAGTTTTGGGATCGATATGGCAGCTAATTGCTAACCACGACCATCACAAGAGGCATTCTTTCCACTGTTCAGCCCGATAAATGAGAGTACTCTCTGAGTCTGTAAATAACTTGCTTAGCTTACAAAAGATACAGACAGCATTGATATGCAAAAGTGGAAAAAAACAGATTTTTTTATACCTTTCCATGTGGGTTTTCTAATTTTGTTCACTTAAAAAATATTCTTCAAGTTGTTGCAATTTCTTTTGGCAAAGAATAGTTCATGCTGAACACTTCTTCCATCTCCATTTTGTATTTTACATTGAAAAGAGGTACAACATAAATTCTTTACACCCAAATTCTTAGCTGAAGAAGTTGAATTTGAAGTTGGATGCATTAGGTAATATAAGGCAGTGCAATGTGTATCTCTCACTGAGAGCCAGCTCCAAAAGAGTAAGTGAGGCTGGGGTATTTTGCTGTACTGACACGATCACACTTCTTTAGGTACCTTTCTGTGGCATCTTCAGATATCTTTTCTCATGTCATGTAGGCAGCCTGCGAGAGATGCGGTTACTTGTAACCTGTTCTGGGCCATACAAATTGTTTTGTTATGTCTTTGCAGAGACATTATGCTTCATGACTAGACTGCCAGATGCACAATAAGTAAGATGGAAGGTACCAAATAAAAGATATTTCATCAAACAGATGAACCATTTTGTGAAGACTTAACAACTCAGGAGTAAAGGTGGTTCTTTTACCACCAAAAGGAGCGGAAGTTTTGTCCTTCTGCAGTGGGAACAGGCGTAAGATCTGAAATTTGATAGGTGTGTCTTGTGGCAGCACAGTAGAGGCTGACAGAAAGGTGACTGCAATGAGTAATGTTCCAAGGTATGCATGAATGGGGAATTACAGTTCAGTCAGTGCTAGGAGATTTCTAATTACACCACGTTTATGGGAATGTCTTTTCTTGAAATTGGCTATTGCTTTTTTCCCCCACATTTGAAACTATCTTCTGTTTGCTCCTACCAGGGTTTAACACTGGATGAGTTTTCAGAAGTGATTTTGGGGTCTCTAATTCTTGGGGGTTCATCCAGACATTTCAAAGGAGCTTGATAGTCAGAGGTAGGGGAACATTAATTCACATTTTTGCCAAGCAGGACATTCTGGAGATGTTTAAAAAGCGTTTTTCTTCCTGTCAAGGTCACAAAAATAGCTTCCGTAAGTAAGGTTGGATTTGATTCAAGATTCACAGGAAAAATGCAGTTCTAGAAATCCTCCTTTTAGTTTTTGAAGGGAGCTTTCAGAAATATCTCCTAATATAAGTCACAAAAATGCAAATACATATCATACCAGCAAGATGATGTAGTGTAACCTGTGTACATTCATCTTAAACTGTGTTTTCCTAGAACTAAATGAGTATCATAGAATGAAACATCAAAGCATTTATAAACATTATCCTGTGCTCGAAACCATGTTACTGTATCACTGGTAGCATGCTCTCACAACCTTCTAGAGGAACAAAAATTAATAAAGGAGTGTTCTTTGACTTTTCTGGAATAAGTTTCTCTGAACTTATTCCAGAAAATAAAAAAAACTTATTATTAAAAAGTTAAATAAGAAAAAAGTTAAAGAAGTTTAACTTCTTTAAGAAGTTGAAGAAAAAAAAAGTTAAAAAGTTAAATAAGAAAAACTTATTTATAAAAATCCCTGTAAACTATACAAGGAGAATATCTTGTTCCTTTAAAAGAAAGCCAGTATTATTTTTAATATTGTTGACTTTGAAACATTTATCGGAAACATGTGTAGCAACTTTTGAAACAGAACATCCCATTTCATCTGCAATTGATAGTGTACCTCTGGCACTGTCTTTCAGCTACAAACACCTCTTTTTTTTCCTCTCTCAGTAAATCACACAAAGCTCTGGTCTGTCCTTGGTGGACTAGGAAATCTGATGAAGGAGCTGACCATTGTAGGTGTTGCAGGAAAATAAAAGGACTTGACAAAAAGTTGAGTCTGCCAAAGTGCTGTTGTCGTACAAGAAAGACTGGGGAGCAGAATTACAAGTTCTGCTATCTGAGTGTACAGAGCATGAGCATCATAAAGCAAATGCTCACTGCAGTTTTGTCCTAATGGTCACTACTATTTGTAAGGTGAGGATAATTTCTTTCAGCTGGAAAGCTTCCAAGTTGGCTTCCAAGGATAGCCAACTGCTTCTAATGGCTCAATTCATAGTATATCTATTCCTGAACTGAAGATAGAAAAGAGAGATGTGTTTTTTTTTAGCAAACCCTTACTACAATGGTTAAGCTTTCCTTTCCAAAGACTGCAGTAACTAAATTTGTCATAGGGAAAATTTGTTTCTACTCTGTTTGAACTGACATAACAAAATTAAAGAGTGCAGCAGCTTTGTATTTATTCTTGTACCTTGCTGTTTACTCAGAAGGCTTTACATAGAACATCTAGATTACCTGATAGATATGGGCAGTTCTGTACATATTGGCATGTATGCAAATCAGGTAGTGACTCACCTCTAACAGTAAACAGTTTTTTTGGTAATGTACAGACAAGAATGTAATTTCTAATAGTGCCAGCTGTTCTAATAACACACAGAACTGAGATGTGCAGGGAAATCAAGTCAGTACTGACTATATTCTTCCTGTCTTTATCCTGGCTTCTGCTATCAGATTATGAGCTAGCACAAGAAACCTCTGAGGGGGAGTTAAATATCATCATGGGCAGCTATTTCACTGCAAAATGGTCATGACAAAAAAAACCCAAAACAAACAACCCCAAACACAAAGACAAGGAGGGACATTACAAAAATACTTCTTTTTCTTTCTTTTTTATTTTAGAGTAAGGAGAAACCAGGGTGAAGTCTATTCTTAGAGGTACATTGTGTCTTGGTGAAAAAGCTGGCAGCAAACTGTTTTCCTGAGATATATCAAGGAAATGGGTGTTTTTTTGGTACTGACAAAACTTGAAACCAAGTTTTTTAGCTTGTGGAAGTGTAAGTTAAAAATACAGCCAGAAGGAAAATTGGGCATCTTTTTTTTTTACAGTTTTTTATGTTCCTTTAAGGAGATTGTGGGAAGTGGAGGTAGAACCACATGAACCTTTCTCACATTGGAGCTGTTTGTCCTGCAGGGTGTAGCAGGTTGAGGAGCAGGCAGCAGCTTGCCACATATTAACAGTGCTGGAAAAACTGCTCACAGACCAAGGGAAGACTGGACAGAGTTTGTTGTACCTCAGACACCCACTGAGTTGGGTAAAACCAGACAGCAAGCAAAGGTTTGCTTTTTAAAAAAACACCCCTTTTTTTTGGAGAATTTTGTACAAAACCTTTTATTTCTAACAAACGATGTGATGAGTTTTCTGTATTTAAACAGATCAATTTTCTAGTTTTCATTTAAATAAACTTTGACTTTTTTGAGTTGAAAACTCTCCAGTCTTTCGGGGAGAGCTTGTTGTTGGAGACACATCATGAGGTGTCCTCCCAATAACCTGGCATGCAGCTGTGCCACCTTCACTCCCGCTGAAGAATACTGATTGGTAACCTTGCTGGCATTGGAATCATCATTCCTTATCAGCTACACAATTACCTGCCATCAGAGATATGGCCTATAGCTGCTGCAAGTTAAATTGATACAGAGCTTTCTTTAAGCACATTATTTATAAACTGTTTGCTTTCCATGAGAGATACGTTAGAAACTAGGTACAATGTGTTACAACATATGGTTTGCAGATCTCCAGAGAGGGACACAAAAGGTAACTGAAAAAAATCCAAGTCTGTTGTCAGTACTGTGTGTTTACTAGCTAGTTGATTGTTCCCATACTAAAAAGTGTAGAGATTTCTGAATCAAAGTAAAGAACAGTGGACTAGATTTAATCTGGTAACAGGTGTTTAGAAATTGGCAATAGGCATAAAAATTAGAATGTGAACATGGAAGGCATAAGCACAGATAACAGAAGTATATACTATTATCTAAACTTCATTGCAGAATTTGCAACATAACTGTCATCACGAATACAAACCATGAAAACATGTTGTGACTTTCATGAAATAGTTCAGATACACAGTACCATTTATCAGAATAATTTTCTGTAAACAGTTCTCTGTGTGGGTTGTTAAACTTTTTTTATTTGCTATAGAAGTCAACATCTAACAAATAATTGAAATACTAAATCCCTGAACAAAGTCAGTGTGCTGTCTAGCCACAAATTACTTGGAAATATTTATACCCATGACCCAAAACAACTACTGGCAAGATGCAAAGCTTTTCTTTAATAGTCTAGTAACATGTTTTGATGCTAAAATGATACAGTTTTGGCTCTAAAGACTTAATTTTTGTATTTTTATGTACTGCAGTTTCCCTTTTACCTTAACAGCCTGCATTCAGAGACCCACTTCTTAGCACAAGCAGTTTTAGTAACAATACTGATTGTAGTCTCTCAAGTCTATTGTCCCATATTAAAAAGCTATTGTTGCTAGATGAGTTTGGTCATTAGCAGAACACAAGCTTCATTTTTATAAAAATAACTGAAATTAAAATAGTATGGTGGACTGTTTGCTTGTAAATTAAACCACACAGGAAGGATCTTAACATTTCCAAAGCCTGTTACTTAACACGATGCTTCTGCACTGCTGCCTAAGTGTTGAAATGAAGGGGGCATCTTACCAAATATCCCAAACACCTGCAGTTTGCAGTGTGCTCCCTTGGATGTCCATAGGCTAGCTGTGGTGATTCATCCCACACTGATGCCAAAGTTCTGCTCCTAAATTCAAATGCACGTTTGAAGTTGTTCACCTGACAATGAAAACCGATAGTATTGGAAGCTGTAGGCACAGCAATAAACCTTAGGTATTTTAACCTTTATCCACACAAAGTTGATGCCATCACATCTCTGAGGAACCTTAGAGTTACCAAATTACTGCTGAGAAAAGCAATGGAATTACATACTGAGAGATGAGAAGAAGGGCTTTCTTCTGCTGATTCCACTTCCTTCACTGCTTTCATGTGTGGTGTAGCATCTGTAAAACGAATAGAGAAGAGAGATCTGGAATACTTGATAATCTCCAAATCCTGCTATCTTTAAAGATGTTGGAGGAGGCAATGGTCTCTCATCAGCTGTGGCTACTTCTGTTTTGGCATAAAAGGATAACTCTAAATTCCATGAAAAGGGAACATGAGAAGGCATCGTAAAAGAATTGAGATCCCTGCTCCCACACACACTGAGCTGGACAAATGGTCATTTGTGGATAATCAGAAGTTGAATCTGGCCTCAAATTTTGTCATTCTGTACAGAAAGGCCAGGAGAAGAGGGCCAAAATACTCCTCTCTTGACAGGAGAAACACAAAAGATTTATTCTATAGGTTGACTGTTTATTCTGTAGCTTCGTGCCTGTGAAGTTGGTGGTTGCAGTTTGTGTTGTGTTGAAATCTATTCTGTATTTTAAATATATGTAGTGTTGCAGATTTTACATGATTTTAAAAAGGAGAAAAATTATGAAAGATGTTGCTGAAGGGAAAGGGTATAGTCTAGTGGAAGCCTGTTGTGGGCAGGTCCTTGTTCAACAGACAGAGGGGACACATTATCATGGCTAATCTCCTTTTTTTCAGGTTTCCCGACCAGAGGTCTCTAAGCTTACTCAGAGCTACCTTTGCAAAAGTAGACATGGTGGTGTCTGAAACACAAACTATGAAATTCTGGATTTGGATCATTTTTTACTAAAGCAGGAAGCTGGAAAAAGCCAGCTACGTGGAACCACAGCTTGGCAGGTCTGAGCAAGACCCAGGAGGGTCAAAGTTCATTAGACTGGAGGACTGGTTAGCTAGAAAGTAGTGTCCATGTGGCCATTACCTTCTTCATTCCCAAGCCTGCTGGTAAAAATGAATAAATATTATGCTAAATGAACTATTAAATACTGTGGTTGTGAAGGGCTGAACATATGGTTTTACCCACCACAATTTGGGTTTTGTTGCTGTTATTTTTCATCACTAGGTGTTTCTCCCCTTCAACCTTCTCCTTCAGTTAAAGGGCACCTGGAGCTGTGTATTTAAGGATTCTGAGTGACTGCAAGAGGAAGAAATATTTGTAAAGTAATATTAAATTCCTAAAAATTTCCTATTTACAACTTATAGAGGAGAGCTTGTTCTGACCAATTTATTTATTGAAATCAAATTCTAAAATATCACTGAATGAGACATTTTCTGAGGAAAATGTTGGGAGGCAGGAGAATTACATGGGAAGGGAGAACTTGGGATCTGGTATAAGCATGCTGTAAATAAATATGTTAGTTAAGAGTACTAAGGAAATAAATAAGATGGTTGAAAGATGTGGTAGCTACAATAACCCTCACATTTACTGAAAGATGATAAGACTTGATAACCTCATCCTGTAGCACATACTGAGCAGACAATATACTGCTAAAATATCAAAAAATAACAAATAAATATATGTTTGTATAAATTACACAGAAAGAATCACCTTCTTATCTTCTGATAAGTCCATATCCAGAAGTTTGTGTTGGAAAGGACTGTGAATAGCAGTTTTTCTAAAAGGTTCTTGAATTGCAGATACACAATTTGATCTAACCTCTTTCCTTCCTTTATACCTTCCCCTCATGCTGTCTGCTCTCCAAACCACTGTCTCCCCTGCCAAAACAAGTTTTCCCATGATAGGACCTGTTCATATTAGGAAGTAAGACATGCTTTTACTACTGTAGAGGACAAACAGCTCCAGAGGCTGCATCTTTAAAAAAGTACCAGTATTGTAGGGGATCAGAATGTAATGTTCTTTAAAAAAAAATTAATTCTAGCAAAATCATCTCAATTTCATTAAATATTTTGATGAAGTAAAGTTATTTTCTGGTGATGTCCTCTTCTGATATTTCAGAACTAGCTAGTTCAGTTCGTGTGAAAATGAAAAGCAGGGTTCATAGCACCATTGTGTTTCTAACCAGTTGATTCAGGATAAAAATCAACTTTGGATTTTTCCTTCATAAAATTCAGAATAAAGGCCAGTTTTAAAGCTTTCCTGAAACACAGCACAGCTGGTTTCATTCTTCACACAACAGTGCTAGATATCAGTCAGTATGTGACTTTGAGTAGAAGTAGCTTGTTCTTTGAGTGCTTTGACTAGAATTGTTGCTTATACTCTAGAAGTTTATTACAGACTCCTTATCTCATGTTTTGAGTAGTTTTGTTGTTGTGGTGGTTTTTTTTTGTTTCTTTTTTTTTTTTTTTTGTAATTGATTCAGCTTTACAAAACTTCGTTGTTCTGTTTGCTCTGTTCTCAAGTAAAGCATCACTGACTGAAGTTAGCCAGAACATATTGGTGTCTGAGGAGATACAGTGTCCTGCTTTTTCATCTTGGACTTTTTTATGAAACAGAATTGCTTAGATGCTTTGTCTGCTTCAGTACCTCGGTTATAATACCAAAGTTGCCATTTCTCATTTTTATTCTGTCAGTGGTTTTTCTTCTTGCTTTCAGACCTCTTTACATTGAGAGATCCTTTGTGAGAGGGTTATGTTAGTGAAAAGTGTATTTTATGCTGAACTACAATATTTTAAAAATATTTTTCAGAAAAGAAGGGAAATTAAAACCCACGGTGCTCAATTTCTGGGAATAGTAGGTAGCTCTGCCTGACAATTCCATGGATATTTTAGACCCAGACCCTGTACAGACTCTATATAAGATGCTTTGCACATTTCAAAGTTTTAGAAATAAGACTTCTAATTAAACCTATTTTAGACTTAGGTTTTCCTGTATCTAACACAGTTCATTGATATACTGTGGTCTTTACTTGCTGAGCTTGGGCAAAATATTAAACTTGAGGTGAACATTCAGAAGTTTTACATACCCTACCTGATGGGACACAGCAAAATCTTTGTGTGACTTTTGACAAATTTAGTTCAATACAGCTATAGACAAAGCCAAAAATGTCCAAGTGGATTAGTTCTGTACTGAGATTCACCCATAATCACTGTATAGACGTTTGTTAGGACTCTTACAAAATTACTGTCATAGAGAAGCAAATAGGAGAATTTGGACCAGGTCCTCCCAGTATTTTTCCTGTCTCTTCAGAGAGAGGAAGAGAAAGAAGGGGGAGGAGGTACCCAGTATTCTAGAGAGGGTTGTTCCTTAGAGTGCTTTGTCTGGAGATATTACATTTAAATTGTTTGTATTCAAGGAAGGAAGAAAGGGGACATAAATATCAGCACGTTTAAATAGCTATTCCCTGAAGATACTTTGTTTTAATATAGTGGCATTATCAGTTCAATGGGCTGTGAGTTTTCATTTCATTCATCACTTAAACTGTGGAAGTTTCTGAAATGCTTAATTTAATTGTACTAAGGCCATCAGTCATGATTTTCTAGTTAAAGTTGTAGGAGGCTTTCATTTTGAAACACCATTATAACTTTCAAAATAATTCCTTTTAAGCTGATGTTTAGTGTCAATCCAAGTGTGACTCATATGTGAAGTTGGAGAAAATCACCTTAGCCTTTTCTACTTTATGGGAGTCTGATGAAGGTTTTTGTTTTTAAAAAGACAGTTTTTCATAGCTCTGAAATCAAGTCCCCTCCCCCCACATTTTAGTTGAAGGTATCTGTTGGCTTACCTCAAGCAACACAAAAAGTGGGTTGTGCAACTGAACACTAACCTTGGCTTGTGATGACCAGGGTCTACAGGTTTATTGTGTGGTTCTGGACAGGCAACTTAAGCTGCATCTAAAGCGACAACCTGGTATGCTCAGGACAAACCATGATATTCAGGTTCTTTGATCACCCAGAACAGAGCTCTGCAGCTCGCTGTGTGTTTAGGCTTTCTCCTGCAAAAAGCAAAGGACACAGGAGGTCTGGATCTTACGCCACTATGGTGCCATGGGACAACCCGAGTGCTCAGCTGGGCCCAGGGACTTGGGAGTTCTGCACTTTTGTGTTGTTGAACTGGGCATCCCTGTACTGTTTTGGCAACCTCTTCCTCCTGAGTACCATCTAAAGGCCTGGTGTCCCACCCCTAATCTCAGCCTCCACCACTTGTCCTGAGAAACTCCAGACTCCCTCAGCTGCATCCACAGGGCACCCTCTTCTGTGTGGCTGACCGCTCTTTAGTACCCTCTCTGCAGGTCCTCTAGAGTGTCATCTGGGTTCAACTGGTTTACAGCACATATATCCCGGGACTCACCTTGCTGCCAGATACAAAGGGGTCATCTGTGTGTGTGTGTGCATGTTCCTCCACACACATGGGAGGACAAGGTGCTAGACTGGTACGTTAGCCAAAATTCAGACAGATCCTGTGGGCTGCCTCATTGCTCACCTAAGGGGTGTTTGTGCTGGTGTCTAGCAGAGCACAGAACTGAGAGAAAACACATTGCAATTTTTACTGCAGCCTACTTGAATGCTTGCACAGAACAGAATGGTCCCAAGACCGTGTCTGGTGGCTGTCTCCTGGCACATCTCCTCTGGCCAGGCTGAAGCCAGAAGGCTGGCTTGGAATCATGAGGACTCGTCTTTGCCACAGGACACCGCCAGTCAGGATATGGGAGGGTGAGAGAGCTGAGTTCTGTTAGTAAGTTATGAGTTTGAGAACTAAAAGCCTTTCTGAAGACAGTAAGGGTGGCGTAGGGAAATAATATGTTAGAAGAACCACAGGCTTTGGCAAAAACCCAAGATTTTCATTAGCTTTGACAACACACCCCGGTGTGACAGACAAGAGGGGTAAGATGGGGGAAACCTGAAAGAGGAAAATGAGGATTCGGTGTCTTTTCCAGTTCCTGATCTGCAAAATGTCTTCTTTTCAATTCCTGTATTTTCTCTTGCTCAGAAACTGCATCTGTATAACACAGCAGGGATCTAATCTCAGCTGGTGCTTCAAGAAACCACATCTTTGCTTAAAGTTAGTCTCTGCCCCATCATGAGGAAAGCAGCATATAAACCTTTTCCTATCAGCAAATATCAACTACTGTGAATGGTTCTGCCTATCAGCTGGCCAGCTGGGGTTATCCTGATGATATCCAGTGCTTTCTTTTTTCTATACTGCTTAGCCCGTAGGATCAGATTAAGTCCAGGGGCTTGAACCTTATCTTCAGTTATACAAGTGGCTCAGGCCAATGAACGAATGGATCATGTAAGGCTGTAAATCCTCTAGTCATGAAGGTGTTCAGCCTTCAGCTTCAGATCATGGTTAATGCCTGTCTTCTGACATACGGTGTAATTTCCAGAAAGACAGTGAGGTTTATTGTGCAGGAGGTAGAAATGTTTGGGAGTAAGAATCAGAACATGAGATTAACTCCTCAGGAACTAAGGTATCATAAAGATCACTTCCAGTGCTAAGGCACTGCTCCCCAGTTTATTATAATCATCCAGTGGTCCTGCCTTTCCTCCCATCCATTCACTTGTTTCAGAATCTCTAGACTGATAAAAGGAGGACCAGGAGAAGTAACTCCCAGTACAGTACATCCCTGTCTTTTCCTCTTAAGTCCCATTAAGCAGTATTTCAAGTCAAGCCTTGTCCCTCCTCAGTAGCTTCTGACTTGTGTGCATCCATGCTCAAGGTTTACCTCTGCTGCTTCTCAATCTCATTGCCAGAGACACCTCCCCACCGTCATAGCAAGTCATTTACTTGTCATCCTCAGATTAATTTTCCCTTTTCAGATAATCAGTTTTCCTCTGCCATGCAAAAGGCCTACAAGATAAAATCTCTTTCTCTAGCTTTCTTCCAACATGACCTTTTTTACTGCACACCCAGTCTGAAATGAGCATTGCAACTCAACCAGACAGGAATGAAAATATGTTTTCCCTTTAATTCTTCTCTAGGACAAAGCTTTCCCCAACTCAGTCTTCTCAGATACTATCAGAGGGCTAAAATAGCTTCTTTGCCCTCTCAAAAAGGGATGAGGTATCTTGTAACAACTTCATAAAATGAGATACCACATCATATACATAAAGATGAAAAGATAGTTACATAAGACAGACATCAGTCTACATGACATTAGATATTGGGTAGGTACCACCATTGACATGATGCAAATGCACTTGTTACTATGATTCTAAAATCTTTTGAAACAATAAAAAGGCATTTAATGTGGTATAAACTGAAATGTCAAATTTAAACAGTGTTTTCTGAATATAAACCACCTTATTGAATATAGCAACAAACCACCATTTTTGAACATGTTTTCTTTTTTCTTCTTGATTTGTAAAACAACTTAAAAATTAGTGTGAATTACACCATAGGGTATGAAGCTGTAACAGTGTAGGAGGGGCTGTCCTTCAGGACTTCTGAATCGGTTTGTGTGTACACTATGATGAAGTCTACAAAGAAATTTTCAGTCAAGTGAGACATTGCTTAAAATTCCTGAGCAGCATGTCTGTAGGGAATATGCCCAAAATATTAGTAACATGTATTGTGAATTGTACTTTATGATATATTTTGTATAATACAATTTTTTAGTTTTGAAAAGAAAGCAAAACTTAGAAAGAGCCTCTTCTCACTTCTTCCACTATCACTTGTTTATTATCATGAGGAAAAAAGAGATAGAACATTATTAAATAAAGGTAACTCAAAACTCTGGGGGGAGGGAAAAGGACAGAGGTGGGTTGTGTGTCCCTTGGCAGAGTTATGTATTTTCTTTTTAAAAAGCAGGAAATTATTTTTATTTTCCCTCAACATCGCACATGATTGAACACTGTAAAGAAAAATGGGTTTTGCATATGTGCAACTTGCCCAGCTTGAGAGCACTTTTCTAGTGAGAGAGATTATCTATCAAGAAGTGAGGCAAGAAGCACTTTTGCCGTCTGTATATAATTAAACCTACTGCACGCTGTAACCAAACTATACTCATATACAGGAAACCAGAGATGATGAAACACACGAAATTGGAGTTCAGATGTTTTGAAAAAGTTTAAAAATAGGAAGACTTCCATTACAGCATGCAACTGCATTCTAAGTATTTCTTTATCAAAGCCTTGTCAGTTTCCAAATGTATCTAGGTTCTAGGAGTCTGGTGAGGGATGGAATAGGCTGAAATCCATTTCCCTCCTTGTGTCTCCTACCTTTACATCATTAGTGAAGATACAATAGAGGAAAAGATGCATGTAGTGTTGTCTTGAAAGACAATTAGTAGAAGTGATTAGTCTATGATATAAAGTATTTGAGTAATTACAAAATACTGGCTAGGAAATACATATTCTCTAACACTCAGGCAGTGTTACAAGATAAACACCAGCAACTACATGTTAGGAACTTCTCTTCCAAACAGTGTATTTTTTGAAGTAAAAAACCAAAGACTACCAAAGTGTTTTTTCTGAAAGCTAAGAACAAGGCAGTTACTGGTGACAAGTACTTTGACAGTCATGCAAAGGGAAAACGAAAAGCAATGGGTGAGGACAGGTAAAAGGTATTTGCTGAGATCTGAAAGGAAAGAGGAATCTGGTTTCAGAAATTATGACTAAGATAACAGAAGTTGAAGGGAAAGACACTGCACATCTCTTTCTGGCAATAGAGTTGTTACATATTTCTTAGAATGAGATGAGAATACCTCTCCCGATCTATGGGATGGATGTCTTAAATCTGTAGGCAAAAATGAAGAGGGAAAAAACCAGAACTAAGAGAGAAACAGAAATAAGGGAGAAAGTGAAGAAAAATAGAATGAGTGAAATAAAAGAATGGAAAATAAGCTAAAATAAATTAGAAAAATATGAAACTGTAAAGTTATGCAATATGAGAGGAAGAAAGTCTATGAAAGTACAGAAAAACCGAAAGGACTGTAGCAGAGGAGAACATAATCTTCTACTATGCAAATTACATTCCTTTAGAATGAACAGATATTTAATTTTGATTGACTTAATCCTCCCCCACTGCCAGGAAAGCCTACACTTCTTCAGTTCCATCAAAAATAAAACCCTGCAATGATTTTTGGGAGAAAGAAAAATCAAGTCAGAACATTTACTATGTACAATAAAAGTATAGTACTGTATTCAATATGTACCCACTCTAACAGTGGGAACAAATGCCTTCCTTGTGTAATGAGAATTTAAGGAAATATATTTAATTGAGAGCAAGAAGGGGAATAATGAAAAGCATTAACCTTGCTGAAAACTAAACAAATATTTTATTCTCATTGTTCCAAGTATCAAAGTATCACTGTTTCAATAATAAAAATAATGTTGAAGTTGTATGAAATATGAAGCATAAGCATCTGAAACAATAGATACCAAAACATTGGTGTAGATACCCCCTACATTTAAGATCTTTCACGTTACTACATTCAACATTGACTGAGAAGAGTTAAAGGTAGAACTTTAACTATTTCTAGCAAATACAATTAAGATGTGGAAGCTGGCCACTGTGCTAAGACTTTTGTATAACCATGTACTAATTCACTACATAGAAAAGATGAAACATTTAACTAGATGGAATACATAAATACATGAACAAAATTATTTTTTTCTTCACTGGGTAATGGATTGATTTTGTTAGTTCTGCTGCCTTACTCTAACATTGTACATTTTTTAATATTTAGGTTTTAAAGTGGTCTAATTCGAACTCTGAAAGCTGTCAAATATGTAATGAAATCAGTAACTTTGTTCACTTCTGAGAAGGTGAAAAGTATTTTGCTGCCTCTGAAATATCCTCACCTTCCCAGATGATAAACTGACAGTTACCATGATGTGATTATGAGGCCAGCCTGTATTGCACAAGGTCGGGCATCAACGCTGTCATACAATAATTAACAAGATTGCTTTTCACGTTATAATACCATAGTCATGCACTGTAATGCTCATGTCTCAGCACTTAAGTCTTTTTATGTTTCTATCCCTTTGCTTCCATCTCAGTTACTTAAATATGTCATGGGAAGAATATCTTCCTGACCATTTGTTATATCTTATTCTATTTAAAAGCAGGTCAGTGAGAGAGTGCATCCCTTGCTTAGTGTAAACACAGTATCCTTTAAAAGAAGAGAAAAATTTCTGCTAGGTCATTTGACACAGCCATAACAGAAATAATAGATTTGATCATTATTTCAACTTGTTCTATTTACATTTAGTTTACTGTTTAATGTATCAAAGTATAAGAAAAAAAAATCTAGATTGATCACTATACTAGGGAGAATATTTCTGAATGCTGTATAGCTTTTAGGAATTACTTCATGCTCCTATTCTTGTGAAGTGTCTCAATGTTAATGAATTTAACTGAAAAATTATGAAAGACCATGAGAGAATCACAGCCACTGAAAGAAGATCAGTACATCAGCATCACTCTTCAGAATAAGTTATTATTTTAAGTGAATCATTAGACAGGATTCTATAGCTGTGGGTTGACAAAGAAACCAGTACAAGGTGATACATGTTGAAGCTGGAAAGCTGCTGTACTAGTAAAAGAGCACAAAAGCAAAGTAGTAGGCATTTTCATGACTTTGAAATAAAACAGTTTTATGACTTTCAAAATTAAAAAAAGAGGAAGAACCAAAAGAACCTCAGGTTAAGGGCAACTCCTAGTGAAATGGTAAGTGATAACAGAACAGTAAGTCAGGATTCCTGATGTAATACACATCTCTGTAATTTCCAGTACAATGTTTCTAGTTCTATTCCAGAGTAATCCAATCTGCTTCATAAAAGCAAAGTCAGACAGTGAAAGTTGCTGATCTGATTCTGAAATAATTGTCTGTTAGATCATGCCAGTGAATTCTAAGAAATTAATGTGGGCTAATTAAAATAGAATTCTATCTGCCTATAAAGTACATGGAGACCAAAGGCAAAGGAATTATATGTGTGTGCTTCAAAAGAGGCATAAGCGATCCTGGTGTCACGGTGCATTCAATTTATTCCTGAGTTCGGCAGAAGGCTTCAAAACGGTTTTAATGCTTTTAGCTGTTAGGTTTTCTATTACTCTATGATTGTGCACACAGTGAGAAGCAAGTCCTTTTTTCTTTATCTTTTAGCCGTATAACAGATGGAATAAAGAGTGTGGACACAGAATCCCAAACTAGACCATCCTATTACTATTTTTTTTTTTATTGTTGAAGTTGATGTAGTTGTTAAGTCTCAGTTTGCTTTCTGGCTATTTTGAAAGGTATGAGGACTACACTCATCTCAAAGTTTCTGATATACCTATGAACCATTCACCATTTTTACAGCTTAAATATTACAGCTGTTTTTAGTTTTCTCAGGAACAAACACAAAGAAAAGGAAATTAACTTTTCTACTTCTTAAAAACAAATAAAAGTCAGGTTCATGTAATTAAAGAAAAAGGTCATGCCTGATTATCCTGACATGCTACCATTCCTGGAACTGTGGCTTTTTTTCTTCTTAGAGGAATACTTGGCATCTTCTTCTACATCTATAGAATTACTAATCAATTCAGCTACAAATGGAGAGTTATTTGCATGAAGGTGATGATAAGGATCTTCCTAAGAAGTTCTTCCAGTAGATAAGTAGATGGCTATGTGAACTCACTCCAAAGTAGTGCAGATAAAGCAAACTACTTTTCACGATTTCCTAGATTAGAGAATTAAATATATTTAAAAGAAAAAAACCCAAACAACCAAACAAAAAACATATCGAACACGCACATAGCTGAGACAGAGATAAATCTGGAGAAGGAATACAAAGAGTCACAGAAAGATAAAATTATGTGCCAGAGATAGACACCAGGGTCTGTGGATGCCTCTGCCATATGCCATTCTACTTTCCATATACATTACATCTTAATGCTTGCCGTAATGTTTAATGTATTGAGCACACTGTAATAAGAAGTAACTGTGTGATATACAGTTCAAGTGACTGGTAACAGAGACTGTTAGCCCTGTCAGATAAAAAACTGTTCTGTGTGGTTATTGTAATGCATCAGTACCAAAAAAAACCAGAATGAAAAAAACAAAACAAACAAATAAACCCACCCACAAAAAAAGACCAACAAAGCAACCCACAAACTGAATGATCTCAGGAGCAGTCCTGTACAGTTATAATGGTTTTGCATTAAATTATCCATCACAATTGCCTGCCATTAAATGATAACAATTCAGAGATACTGAGAAAGAATACTGAATCACAGGGAGCCAGATTTTTATTAAGCAAAAGGAAAGAAGGGACTTATTCTTTTACCATTTTCGTTGTTGGTATTCCTCAAATGAACGCAGCAAATGGGAACTGTGCGAGATATTTGATAAGAGCATCCCACAGAGGAGGGAGCTCTTTACCCCCACCTACGTGGGGTAGATTTAGATTAGATGTCAGGAAGAAATTCTTCACAGAGAGGGTGGTGAGGCACTGGAACAGGTTGCCCAGAGATGTTGTGGATGCCCCATCCCTGGATGTCTTCAAGGCCAGGCTGGATGTGACTTTGAGCAACCTGGTCTAGTGGAAGGTGTCCCTGCCCAAGGCAGAGGGCTTGGAACTAGATGATCTTTAAGGTCCCTTCCAACCCAAACCATTCTGTGATTCCGTGTTTGAACAGAACTCCAGAAAAAAGGTGGCAAGGCGTAACTTTTCCTTCCTAGAGTTGGGTACCCTGCGTGTGCCTTACACCTGTATGAGATGTGGCACAGGAGTCAGTTTCTGATCCTTCAGCGCGGAAGAGGACACACTGAAGAAATCCTAAGAAACCAATCCAGAATGGGGAAGTGCTCTTGTGTTGACACACATTCATTTTAAAACAAACTTACTCTGTCCCTCATAATTTGCCTTCTATTTGGTCTATGTTGTCTCCTCTTATTTTGAGCTCTTCAAGCAAGGGGCTGTTTTCCAGGTTTTAGTGACATAATACCAAAACATTCCAATCATCTTTGTTGTTGTCCTATCCCATTAGATACCAGTGCCAGCTTCTCCATACTCATTATTCTCCATTCACCCCTCAGCTTTTCTTCTTGGAATATCAGCAGGACCACGACTGGGACATGCTTCATGCTTCTCACAGAGTTGTCTGACAATTGTTCGCTGTGGCATCCTGCACTTTGGTGTTCCGTGTACAGCATCAGCCAGTGCTGAATGAGAAACACCATGACCAGTTTTATAAGAAATAAGGGCTGTGTGTCTGCAATACTGGGCTTTCATGGAGTAGCCTAGACATGGTCCTCACTGTGCTGGATGTAATGTCCTCTCTGGCAGAACCATATAGTCCAGAAACTCAGAGGAGAAAGAAAAGGAAATAGCATTGCCCCTCTGTTACCAGTGAGAGCTGAGGCACAGTTTCTGCCCCACCAAGATCAAAATGAACACCTGTGGCACATAAAGGAAACAAATCTCAGAATAACAAGTTTAAGACGCTCCTTTCTTGTGGGGGATAGTAGAGATAAATAAAATGGTCTTTTTTGGAAATTTGACTTCATTCTTTCCCAGCAGTACAGCCTCAAGTTGTTACATATTTTTCAATATCGTAACTTCAGCGGAGAGTTACCTTTAGTAATTTTTTTGGGAGGTAGTAATTAAAGATTAAGTATTACAAAGCATAATTTACAATGAATTTGACACAATACTTTTGAAGTTCATGAATCTATTAGGTCTTGGACACCCTCTAGTGTATTAGACAACAGCAGTGATTTACATTATTTTGAAGTTGCAAGTAAGTTTTCAAGGGTAATGGATTTCATATATAGAGATTAAAAGATAATGTTTGTTCATTTATGCCTGCTGACTTCTTTTCCCTACCATACTACTTTTAGCAAAAAGGGTAAGGCAGAAAGGATGCTGGAGGATTTTTATGTTAATTAATGTATTTTAATTTCAAATAGAATTTTTGAAGCTTAGATAGCTTCCAAAAAAGTGGTGCCAGGACAAAACTAATGAATTTTAATTTTTTTCAGTATACTTCTGCTTTCATCAGTTCTTTTTGTTATATTCTGAAGTATAAGAATGCATCAGTAGGCATTCAGCGCGTGCAGCCCACAGATCTGATTTTTACAGAAATACAGTTTGACTTTTTTAGCTATGTAATAAAACTTACCTCATAAGCATGTTATTTTTAATTACCAATTGTGTAATAGAAAAATACATACTTCAGAAAGGTGGACTAACTCTTTAAAGATTTTTTTACAAGTATCAAGAAAGCTTTCCGCACAAAGGATGCATTTAACTGTTTTGTGGCTAAATCATGACATTCTCACACAAATTTTAAGTGTGTGCCACTGTTCCAGAAGAGCTGCAGCTACATTACTTAGAGCAGGATGACATACCCCTCACTTAGCTAAACCCTGGAACTTCACCTCATTAACCCTGCTGCTATACATCTTGAAGCATCTTGGAAAACTCTCAGCTCCTTGGGAGCACAGTTTCGGCTGTAATGTTGTAAAACAGAAATCTTGATGGACTGTACAGTATGCCCACGGCCACTGGAGCTGGGACAGTGATTATGTTCTAATGCTGATGGTGAGGGGAACAAGAAACAGCCTTTTTTAATTGCATGTTCCATGTATCACAATGTTCTAATCCCAGCCAATTTTAATAACTCTTATCAGCTCACGGCCCCGCCAGGGACAGCTTCATTAACACAATACCAACCTGCTGTAATTTACTTGTGTGTGCTGTCAAGCATAGGGCAAAATAAACAGCTCTGTCCTTTGTGTAACACTTGCCACAGCAGTAATGTAAAATCAATGATGATGTTAAGAGAGATTATTGTTACTCATCAGACCAGACCATGAAATAATGCGCTTTTTTTTTCTTTGCTTCCAGAACTGTAGCATACCTGGGTGCTTGTATAAAGCAGCAGCACTGGCCATAATTTACTGCATTGCAGTAAAATCAACAATGCAGCATTCCACAGAGCCAGGAAAATACTCGATTTGCTAGGTGAATAGAAACAGAAAAAATGCTCCCGCCAAAATATTTTTAATAACGTTTCTATGTTTCTTGTTTGTAATCCTCCAAACCCTTCAGTGTGTAACTAACACTGGTACCTCTTGAAACCCAAATGTTCTGAAACCTGATTTGAAACTACTTCTTTTCGAAGTAGGAAAGTGAATCACAAAATTCTTTCTTCTGAGGTGAGGAAAAAAGAACAATTAGAGAGGTTAACCGTAACTCATAGGTAAGTTCCAGTTGAGCAGAAACCAAATTTTAAAGTGAAAATGTTAAGTGTAGAAAAAAGCATCCTGTTCTATCTAAGAGAAACTTCCCACAGTTAGGAAATAAAGAAATCTTCTGGCGCTGAGTTTAAACACGAGCTTAGGATATTGCTGTCTGGATACATATGACAGTAGAGAATTTTTTTTTAATTAGGAAAAAACTACATAGTTCAAGATGTCACAGTTTAGGAAATGTGGAAGTTGTCAAGACACTTCATTTTTTTTCCTATGAAGACTTAACACATTGTAAACATTTTTCTTGTCTATTTAGACTTTACAATCCTGAATGTAGCTTATGGTAAAACTACAGAGTTTTTCCCCAGGTCTTCTTGAGCTTACACTGTGAGAGAGTGTTATTTTGCTCACTGAAAGTATGAATATTGAATAAATGTAATTTCTTTTTAATTAAATGATGGTGAAAAGAATTATTATAGTACTGAAGTAACCTACTCTTGGCATAAGTGTGCAGTTTGTTGTTCCCATCTGAAATATGAAGGCAAGAAAGACAACTCGTCTTCTCAGTTTAGTGGCAGGGATCTTTGTGACTGATAATTACATAAAATGAATGAAGATAACGATGAATGTATGCTTGTTTTAACTTAAGCACGCACTCCACACAAGAGCAGTACGCTTTGTGGAGTGAGCATTCACCCATACACCAAGCAGTCAAGTGAGACTTAGGTTTCAGAATTTCATTAATGACCAAAAAATGAATTATCTGTATGAAGGTTGCACAAATTTCGTTAAAATCAGAGTCTGTTATGGCCAATGGGAGATTTCCTTCTAGAATGGAAGACCGTTTATACAGACTACCAGCACGTGGAATTTTAAAGTGAAAGACATGAATTTACAAGTTTAAAATACATTCAAAGAGAGGATTGAAAAATGTAAAGTAGAAAACTTAGCCAAAGTTCTTTTATTTTGGGACAGACTACATGAAATAACTTTTATCAGTTAACTACTGCACTATATAGTAACTGTATGTTATCGTTCTAGGTACCTGGGAATAACGAGACCTCTGACATATCCTGTAAGGCAGAATGGGAAATGTATGGCCAAAATGATCCTGTGTGTTTGGCTCTTATCTGCCTCTATCACTATACCTCCGCTCTTCGGCTGGGCACAAAATGTAAATGATGAAAAGGTTTGTTTGATCAGTCAAGACTTCGGCTACACCATTTACTCTACGGCAGTTGCATTTTATATTCCAATGTCAGTGATGCTTTTCATGTACTATCAGATTTACAAAGCTGCCAAGAGGAGTGCTGCTAAACACAAATTTGCTGGTTTTCCGCGACCAGAAGATATGGAAGGGATTTCTATGAATGGAGTTGTAAAACTGCACAAGGAATCTGAAGAATGTACTAATTTTTCACGTCTCCTAAAGCATGACAAGAAAAACATTTCCATCTTTAAAAGAGAACAGAAAGCTGCCACTACACTTGGGATTATTGTTGGGGCTTTCACTGTCTGCTGGCTGCCCTTCTTCCTCCTCTCAACCGCCAGGCCCTTCATCTGCGGTACAGCATGCAGCTGTATCCCACTGTGGGTTGAGAGAACATTTCTGTGGTTGGGTTATGCAAACTCTCTCATTAACCCTTTTATATATGCCTTCTTCAATCGGGACCTGAGGACAACTTATCGCAACCTCCTGCAATGCAGATATAGGAATATCAATCGGAAACTGTCAGCTGCAGGGATGCATGAGGCTCTGAAGCTTGCAGAAAAGCCAGAATTTGTTCTGTAAGGTCACCTTCACTAAGATAATTTATTGTTTTATCACATTAGCTTTTTTCCCCAGCAACTTGAAAGAAGGATTATGGAAAGAACGAGGCTTTTTGGGCACTGTTAATGTGGTCATCAAGAAACTGGAAGGTGGTGTTGTTATTTCCTGTACAGCCCACCAGTCCTAGTGAGTCTGGAGAATTTGGATGTAAGAGGAATGCAAGGAAGGGGGCAGGTAAAAGGTGGTGCAGGATGCTTGAACTGCTAGTGAGGAAAGAGCGAAGTTGGCTTAGAACATTTATTTGGCCCTTGTCCCCAAACAGCTTTTAGTAGGTCTGAATATTGGATGCATCTTTGCTGTAATAAAGACCCAAGAATGGTGAAGAGTTCAGTATAATTAATTTCAATTTGTTATTATAAAAATAAACCATTTATGATGAAGCTGGATCAAAAAACTTAATATTGCTTAGAAATACTCTTTATTTTACATATATACACCATTAAATGTTAATTTAATGGATTGTCTGGAAATAAACTACTTCTTGAAATTTAATGTTGCCTTTGCACAGCAACCATGGCACTGATAGAACATCTTACAATTCCAATGTGAATATAAGAGTTTAAGTAAAGTCTCACAGACCAACATCTACTGCGGCATACAGTCATGTAGCACAACTTGCTGCAGTGCTGCTATGCCAATTACATCAGGTAAGGGTCTTACCCTATGTTGCTAACATAACAAACATGCCCCATTACAGTTTATTTCAAGAGCTGTCTGGTCTTTATCCATCTCTTCTTTAATTCTCTTGGCTTTGTCAGTTGAGCTCTGCTCTAATTTAGATGAATACTCTGTCCGTGCTCAAGTCTTAGTTTCTGCTGATGTATGTTTAGTCCTTGTTCCACTTCAGTAGTTAATTTATTGTCTGTTTGAAAGCTTTTCTGACTTTTTGGCATTTCTTTCCTTTCAGAAGTCAGTAAAGAAAAAATAAACTGAGGACTCAATGACATTCAGAGACATCTAGACTTTATCCTTACACACTAATTTTGGTGATCATTTCTGCTTAGAATTATTTAAGGATTTGCCTTGTGTAAGAATCAAGACAATTTAGTATTTCCAGTTTGAGTTTTTTTACCTCCCCCAGTGCAGCTCACCAAAGTATGTGATTCTGCTTTTCCTGGTTTTGGCAACAAAGCTTTTCCCTCAGTGGAGCAGGGTCAAATAGCATAACAATATTTTCTTTATCACTTAATAAATGCATTAATGATATTACTATATTAGTAGTAATGTATTAATAGAAAATGCACTAATTATGTAATATGTTACTATAACAACATTAAAAACTTAAAACAACTCATAAAACCAAGATGCTTTCTCTGGACCAAGTTTGTACTGCACACCATGTTCCAGATGAAGCACAGGGTACATCAGGGAGCTAAGACTGTTTCAGAGCTCGTTCTACTCTTCAGACACTGGGGCATCGCTGCGGAGACAGTGTATTACCGAATCACCTCAGTACCAAGGCACACTTTAGGCCAACTTGTGTCCCCACTTTCTAAAGTACGAAGCCAATATGACCAAAAAGAATTCAGTGATGTTAATTTGTACTAAGCAGTGAGAAGCCTGTGCCAGATCCCTTCGTCAAAGCAGACAGAGATATCTGCAAACACTAGAACTTCCAAGTGGCAGACCCACAGGACCTGGATCAATGTGCTGAGCTATGTGTACTGAAACAAGCTTAAGCCATTACAGATGGATTTGTACATGATACATAAAGTAGGAAGTACATTTCGGTCTCATTTTTAGAGAAAGATAATAGTTTTGTAGTAGTAAGAGATAGGCTATATCCCAGCTTCAAAAAAGTTTTCTAAAGAAGTTTCAAATTGATTTGGAACAATCCCATTTCTTTTAAATGCTCCAAAATTATTATGTGCAGAAGGACAAGAAGATATTTTTGCCTGGAATTTCCACAAGCTCTGTGGCAGGGAGTAGAGCTGATGTTAATTCAAACATATTTTCCTCATTCTGCATGAAATTAATGATGTTTCTGACTCAGTAGTGTGTTTCCACCCCCCCATCCCCCCCATATTCTTTTTTGCTTATGTGAGGATATATAAGAGAATATACAAATAAAAGTATCTGTGAAGGTTCCAGGTGGGATTATAAAACTCTGAAGCTGATTTCAAAATTCTGGACAGAAGTTTAAATGATTTTTATTCTGTGAGAAAGTTGGAGTAGTTGTGTTTCCTCCAAATAAGATTTTTTAAAATTTTAAATGAAATATGAGTCAAAAATTGACATTTTCTCACCTGTCACTAAAGGCAACTGCTTTCCTCAGGGAAAACATCCTGCAGTACTCCACCTCTTGCTGCCATCTGTTTCAGGTAGTGACAGCCCAGGAAAGAACAAGAATTGTTATGGGCTGTGCATCAATCCTTGGAATTTTTTGGAGATAAGCAGCCACGTTTCATCTCTTTTGGAAAAAAAAGAAAAGAAAACTACCCAAGTTTCTGCACACAGTCAAATAAACCAAAACAGATCTATGGGGCAAAAGGAAGATGTTGTTAGATGGAACTGTATTTGGGAGAAAAAGTAAAGAATTTGCGAAGACTGTTGTTGAGGAATGTTCCATTATCCGAGCACACAGGTAACATAGTGCTGAGAAAAGGACAAAAACTTTCAGACAGAATTCTAACTGAAAGAAGCTTAGTAAAAAAACATAAAGAAGGTATTGTTTGGGTTCAAGAACAGGACATTTTATTTTTAAAAAGATAAATAAGTAGAACTGCATCAAAACACCAAACTACAGCAGTAGTATTTTTTTAAATTAGATAATTCACTACTCATCTGACAAAGAAATAACATAGGAATGGATGAACAAGTAGTTTACATCATTGTGTGTGCAGCCTTGCACGTTCTAGTACCAAACCCCAGAAGAGATCGCACACTTGGTCTGTGTGTCCTTTTACATATTTCTAGGAGAAAGCAAGAGGAGATAGTTGGGGTTGTGAAAAAATTGGTAATGAAATATCCCAGAACAAGTCAGAGCATAAGGAGGCCAACATAACACTAACTGAATGAAGATAAAGAGAAAAACGAAATATTGGAAGAAAGATACAGGAGCAGTTTCTAGGTTTCAGACTTGTGATTGCATAGTTACTTTTGGGAAAACATGCAAAATGTAGAGGCAACAAGGGTACATACCCAAGACTTCGAGGATGAAGATAGAAACCTTTCTAAAACATGCTTGTACAATCCCAGTGAAAAGACTGTTGCTGCCTCGTTGCTTAAAAGGTTTACAGGTCAGCACTGCTCTGAATTTAACAAAAGCTTTCCAGTCTTAAAAAAAAACCCAAAAAAACAAAAAACCAAAAACCCAGCACAAAGAGAATATTGACTTTAGGTAAAATATGTTGAGATGTAAAAGCAGTGAAATCTAAGCAAATTTTTCTTTTTTTTTTTTTTTTTAAGAAACAGTACATGTCTAAATCCACAAATGGTAGTCACACAAGGATGTGGACAACAGTGACAGCGAACTCTGTAACCCAACTCCTGGGAGGTTTGGAAGATTTCAGCTATCTCATCCTTAAGTCACAGTCTGAGATGTGAGAAGTCCCAAATTAACTTCAGAGTATGAAAGACTTGAAATGTTGCACAATCTCAGGCTTTCTATAAAGGTAGCTGTCACTTTGTGCAATGTTCAACTCTTTGACAGGAAAGGTTGGAGCAGATCCTTAGGTGCACAAGGCAGCACAGCCTGGAAAACAGGACAGACTAGAAAAGTTAACCTGGAGAATAGGTTTGCCCATTAACTGTAGCACAGAACTGGCATTGTCCAAGATGGATTTTTTGTCTGAAAAGACTCAATGCAGCATCTCCAATTAGAAAGCTTAGTCCTTATTTGTGTTCGTCCTAGACCATCTTTCTACAAGCCAATAGTTTGGAAATTGGTTTCTAGCCACTACGTGATTTCTGGATGGTGATGGTAGAAGGAAGACGGGACCAAATTTTATTTCTGTTTACTAGACTGACAAGTTTTGTAAACAGTTGTGCTTAGTTCATGCATACGTAGTACTTGTGTTTGCTTTCCAGGATCTCATGAGGCTGTTTAGCCCTTTTTAGGCTTAATCTACATCTCTCGAGTGGGAATTTTACTCTCCTTATTCAGGGAGGAAAGGAGTCACCACAAGGCATTTTTAGGTTAAGGCTTTTTTGCTTTTCTGGTTGGCATTTCTGAGTAAATGTAGCTGGCTGCAGTGGCTCAGGGGTTGATCACTCAGTTATACCATGTCTAATCACCAGGGAAAAACAAGGTGATACTGGGAAATGCTCAGGCAGCAATTTCAGAGTGATTACTGCAGTCTGTGCTAGGAACTGAGGAAATCAGGAAGCTGCTGACAGCAGTTAGACTTCATCGAGCACAGCAGCCGTGCAGACAGTCCTCAGCCACAGTCTGAGATCTTCAATTGCTGCCAGAATTATCTAAGCATCAACAGAATGAGATGCCAGTCAGACCTTCTTTACTTTATACATCTCCTTGTTCACCTCTAAAGTGTAGGCAAAGCTCCTTGAGAGCAGCCATTGCGTGAGGCAGTTCCCTCAAAGGTCTTTTAGGCACAGCTGTACCCAAGATCCTTCCCTGAGCCCACCTTTCAGTATCACAAACACATTTTACCTAAGATAAACATCAACTGTGACCAAAATAAAAGCCAAAGAGCGAAGCTCTGAAAGGGGAAAAAACCCCTCAAGATAAACCAAACCTTAAACAACTTATTATATAGTTTTAACAATACCCTGTCTTATAATTCAAAGATAACACCAGCTCTCAATGAATCCCAGGTGAGGGGGTGCTGGATGAGCCTCCCATACCTGCAACAGCCTTTTCATTGTATGCCTTTTCCCAGCAGACCACGTATTGGTTGTGGTTTACCAGGAGGTCCCTTGTATCCTTCTAGCCTCTTCCGGCTGAGATGCACCATATTTATGTTATTTTTCCTCAGTAACAGGGCAAAAAACACCTTACAGCAAGGCATTTAGATGAATAGTCTTAGCCTGAAGAATTGTCCTCAGTTTAAGGAATACCTTTTGGAGCAGAATTTGAGATAAGTGTTTTGTGAAGATTTGGGTTTGGCTAGTTTTGCAGCTTTCCCTGCCACCTTCCACCCTCCCATTTCTGTTTCTTTCCATTGAGTTAATCACTCAGCGCCAGATCAGAGCTCAGAGGTTCTCAAGTGTCACATATGACCATATTCTTCACTGCCATTCCTGCCAACAACTGCCTTTGTAAATGTACTGTAAACCACTCTCCCATTCCACAGCAGCAGTTATTCTGCAGCAGAACCAGGCAGTAACATACAGCATTCCACATTGTGTTTTTCCTCCTCATTCAAACAGAACTCCAGCTTTTGTTGCAGTATCAATACATTGTGAAAACTGTACTCCCCTTGCTCACTTGGTACTACTTTTTCAAGTAAGACCAGCTGTGGTAGAAGCCTCATTCCAAACATTTTCTCACAGCTCCCACAGTCTACCAGTCTGCAGATTTAATACTGTCACACAGTATTGGCACTTAAACTCTGCTGTTTAGTGAGAGTCTTACTGGGTAATAATAGAAATAGAGTAGCAAAACATGTGAATTTATGTTAATATCATTATTACTGCTTCACACTGCAGTTTCATGAAAAGGAAAGCAACGTTTTTCATACTCTGTTCAGATGATTTACTAGCTAGCACCACCTGCAGAAAGATATGTCAAATAGTGGAAAATAAATCTACTACAATGAAACACAGAGAAGACAATTATTTATAAAATTAGTACCATAAGTAATGCAGACAGGGTCCATTCACTCCCTCCCCTCCTGCTTTATGGCAGGAAAATGAATTTCCAACAGTCCCTGCTACAAACACGGGTCAGCACAGCATCACTAGAAGAACATTACTGAGGTAAATTTCAGCATCACTGACCAAGAATGCTGTATGTACAGTGCTGCGTCCAGCTGTGGAACCCACAACATCGGAAGGATATAGACCAGTTGGAGTGAGTCCAGAGGAGGCCACAAAGATGATCAGAGGGCTGGAGCACCTCTGCTATGATGAAAGGCTGTGAGAATTGGGCTTGTTCAGCCTGGAGAAAAGGAGGCTCCGGGGAGACCTTATTGCAGCCTTCCAGTACCTGAAGGGGCTACAAGCAAGCTAGGGGAGACTTTTTACAAGGCCCTGTAGGAATAGGACAAAGGGTAATGGGTTTAAATTGAAAACGGGGAGGTTTAGATTAGAAATCAGGAAGAAATTCTTCATGGAGAGGGTGGTAAGCACTGGAACAGGTTTCCCAGAGAAGTTGTGGATGCCCCATCCCTGGATGTCTTCAAGGCCAGGCTGGATGAGGCTTTGAGCAACCTGGTCTAGTGGAAGGTGTCCCTGCCCATGGCAGGGGGGTTGGAACTAGATGATCTTTAAGGTCCCTTCCAATCCTAACCATTCTATGATTCTATGACTTGGAAGTGTTTTGAAGCAATGCCATTTGCTCTGTTGCTTTTCTCTAGCTATCAACTTAGCTTTTATTATTATTTTTCAGGAAAAACTATTCAAAATATAACATTCTCAGAATGAGTTCTCATCTTTTAAAATAGTGTTTCTCAGGGAGACGTAGGGAGAGAGAAGAGTCACAGGGAATAGTCTTAATGTGCAAAATTATCAATATACTAGAATAGAAGAGTCTCACCTCTTATTTCAAAGCGTGAGGAGGTAGGAATGATGAGGACCAGCATTTTATTATTATTTTTTTCTTAAGTGGAGGGGCTCAAGTAAATTAAAAAAAACCCCAAAAACTAAGCAACACTGCCGTAGAAAAGCAAACTTTGCAATGTGTAAGAAATACAAATTTCTATCTGTCTTTACTGGTTTTAAGCTCTTAGTTATTGTCACTGAAGAGTGGGTTCAGCATGAATTTGAGGTGAATTAATAGTCTTTTCTATAACTGCTTTCTGAACATTTTGCCAAATAGGCCTGTCATTCCCCATGCTCTCTATTCTGGCACCTCTTTTACCTGCCTGGCTACAGTGCCAAACCCCTTCTCATGTAACAATATTTCCAACAGGGCAGAATGGACTTTATTCACCGGAAACTGAAAGGTTCTTATGCTTCCCAGATTAAGATATCTCTGCTGCAAGCAAATAAACCCACTGAGATATTGTGTTTTCTTAAAGATATTCATATACAGTTCCTGTCTGGGATAATATCTTGATGATTTGTATCTTTATGACTTTACCAATTGAAATTATTATTTCTGTCATTTGTGATCTTTCACATAGAACTAGTCAAGTCACTTCCAAAGAGAAGTGCATACAGATGTATCAAAGTTTCCAGGAGAAACCAATGCACTTTTATAAACAAACATACCAGACTGAATAAATATTTTGCCTTTAGTTTTCTATCTACTCAGTCAAAACCAACAATATTTCATTAATTCAGTAGTTGTGTGGTCTTTGCTAGTTCCAGAAAATTGTGTTTACAGTATACTCATTTTTCCTTTCTGTGAGAGAAGAAAAAGAAAGCCACTGTAGTATACTTGTTCAGCCCTTCTGGAGAATCTATGTTTTAAAGCATGGAAAAATATAGCAGAACACATTTGGATAAACTCTCTAATGTCTCAAAAAACTTTGCATCTTTGTCTAATCTAGCCAGGATTTCTTCGTGTCTTGATAAAACAGCAGGGACTCATCAGTCAAACCTATGATCCTGAAGATAGATGCAAGGAAAAGATAAAGTTAGGCAAATTCAATGAACATTTACTTCAGAACTTTAATTGCAAAAGGAAAACAACCCCACCCAATACGTAAAACCAATGATGATATTTTGGTAATCTCAACACTTTATACAGCACAATGCAAAATATTACAGCTGCTTCATAGAAACACAGAAATAAATAGCTTCATGGTATGTGCTTCCAAACTGAATTACCCAATATTTTAGTGACTGTTCCTGCACATTTTATTAATGGAGACTTTCACTAAGGAATGCTGGAACAAGCTGCTGTGGTTTTGCAGGCTAGTCAAATGATGTTACCTTAGCATGTGTTTTCTGTAAAGAGAATGTACACATTCTGTATACCAATATGCTATCGAGGACCTATTCAAGGTATCTCTTGCCTCTCCAAGCTAAGGCATTAAAGCCATCCTTATTTTATCCTGATAGAGAAGCAATAGCAGAAATAATGAAAAAGTAATATGGGGAACCAAACAAGCACAGGGAACTTGAAGCCTTTTGGGTATTTGATTGGAAACATACAGCCTATTTGTTCCTTATTAGAGTTTTTCTTAGCTTGTATACAGCAAGTATTTTTGACAAATCCTTAAATTATATTTCTCTCCTCAGTCAAGGCCATATGTACAGCAAGTACTGTGTAAATCATGCTAAGGACCTCCAACTTGCAGTTATAAAAACAAATCAAATGTTTAATTAGACAGATAAAGTTAATGTTGTAAAATAACCATTTAAAAAATAGTCGTCTTTTTCCAAAATAATTCCCTGTCAGCCCAGAAAACAAATATCATAAGCACCAAATTGTTTGGAATTACAAACATTTATAAAAGAAAGCTTTCAGCCATAATAATGAAAAACTCTTCATCTTTTGTCCATATATTTTCTTTAAAGTTGTTCCTCCAATGATTGCAATACATGAACAGAAAAAAAGAAAAATATTTTCTAAAGAAAATTATATAAATCCAGAATTTTATTCTGGCTTTAAAAAACACCTACATTAATTAAACATAACATTTAAAAAATCCTATTTTTTTATATCTAGTTTTGAACTTGGATGTAATTACCTGGTTAGTTCTCAAAAGGTCCTACCTACTTGTGTGTCTTTAATTTGGAAGCATTTTTGCCAGGATGTATTTTCATGTAAATAATATATTTGAACTGAGTGAGAATGCAGGTTTGTCTGTAAAAATGCCTGCTCCTGATACAGTTACTGATGGGAATAATGTAACTATTTCAACAAGGGGGCTGTAACAAGACAAAGGACTACCTTGCTGCATGCTAGACCTGGGCAGAACTGGCATTGGGATGCCCTGAAAACCTGCTTTGTAACCTCAGAGAAGTTTCTGTTACAACATTTTGGTCTGTTTACTGTAGAGAATCAGTTCTTCCCTTCACCAAACTTGGGAAGAGAGGCAGGAATTTGCCCTAATTATGATTAGTGTGATGGCGTTATCGGTAGGATAAAATAGAATGTCATTGCAGATAAGATGTGCAAAGCTTTTGCAGTAATTATTTTTCTATAGATGATTTTCTGAAATTGAGGAAGAAGTCTTTGTTATTGCTCTTATCCTTACTCCCTCTCTTGCATGCATGAGGTCTGCACGAGCATTGGCACACATCTAGGCTTGTGCTGCTACCAGAGGCTGGAAGGCTGGGCTAGATGTGGGGGTCTCGGTAAGACCAGCTACATTTTCTGAAATAATTTTGGGCCTCTGCCACTGAATGGTGTAAAAAGCACTGGGAACTTCCTGAGTTCTCACAGCAACCCGAAGTCCTATGAGTACAAAGGACCTGGAAACCACCAGAATCCTCTATTTTCCCCTAGCTTCCTCCTTTTTATGGGACGTCTGAGAATTATCTTATTAGCCATAACCTAACTGCCTCTTAAGAAATGTTTCCATTTATTTCAGTGGTATCTGGATCAGGATTTTTAGTTGCTCCAGGACAATTCTCATCTAATTCATTCACTTTTTTTAAAAACAGGAGAAGTTCTGATTTCTCCAGGGAAAAAGAGTCATGACCGAATGTGCATCAAAGCAGCCAGAAAAATCCAAGCCAGAACTCAAGAAGATGAAGAGTTGGCTTCTGAAGAACTGAACAGGTTTAAGAAATGTACTACTTTTGATGGGAATGTGCTAAAAATACTCAATGAGCTCAATACATTACACTAAATACGTTTCTATTGGAAGTAGTCACATCTTGTTTGTTATGGAGAAAAGTGCTGCTATATACAAATGAAAAGAGTTTTCTGCCTGAGAAAGCCAAATCACTTCAGCAATAAGAGTTTGGCACATGAATGGGGAAAAAAAAAAATGTAACTTAAACTCAAAGATAAATCACTGTACAGACTTCCACCACATTTAACAATGTATAAGAGCATTCATTTATGTTTATCATGCTTGTGGATCATAACATCAGTATTAATATTCAGGGACCATCAGTAATACTGAATGTATTTTGTTGTACTACAAAAAGAGGTTTTCATGCAAATGGTAGCTCTGCGGATGCTTTCAGGGCTTGTGTTAGAGATGCTATGCACCTGGAATGGGATGGAGAAAAGCAACAATAAAAGATTGATTTTTGTAAAAGCATTCTGTTTTACTAAGTAAATGTCTGTTTACTTGTTAACTTACACACGGTTTATTGTCCCTAACCTATAAAAAAAAAGCTGCCTTCAGTTACACTGACAAAATTTAAGGGACAGAATTAGAACACACACGTATTACACTACAGTTAATTCACAATTATGATTGCTTTTCTGTAATGTAATTTTGGTGATCTACCAATTTATAAACAACAATTTTCTCTCATTTTAACTTAAAAAATTATAAAAGTCTGGAGAGTTTCCATAGTACTTTGGTTTTTTATCTTACTGGCTAACCAGACTAACAAATGTTGTAATTCTCAGTCTATTTTTAAAAATATGTTTAAAAAAATGTTATTTCTGCCAATAGTTATAATTAAAAGATAACCCTTTGACTTGACAAAAATTAAATCGGTAAACCTTAATGACCATTTGTCCCAGGGAAAATTGATTCAAGGGATCATTCCTTAAATATATCTTTGAACTCCTCTTTTTTTTTTTTCCCAGCTTCTCATATATATTTCTCCTCAGAGTTCCTACACTACGAGTGGTTATATATCAGTGGGATATATCACTCCTAAAAGCTATCTTTAAAGGTACATCTTGATGAGAGCTTGCCTTATTTACACAGCTGTATGATTTGTGATAACTTAGTCTCCTACTTGCAGTTTAACCAAAATGCTGCTGGTAAATCATTCACTGACTACACATGCCATTACAGCCTTCATTTCCTTTGTTTGACTAACAAGCTCACAACAGTTACCTAAATAAGGAGCCAGGCATACCAGCACATGCCAATTCATTATTTATCAGCAGGAGATAAATACGGAATGCAAATCAGTCCATGTTAAGCCTATATAAAACCTAGGACAGAGAGCCTAACCCATCCTCTCTATCTCACCATCCTGACCTTATCCCTAAGCTAACTGTGGTAGATACACAAGAGAGCACTGGAGTACCTTATTTTCATTGTACTAGGTCAGCAAGATTCTTCTCAGTACTTCATAGACAGAACTAATCACCATGCGTTCTGCCTTTGAAACAAAACTAGTCTAACAATTTTCTTTATTTCCCCAAAGAGAATGACACAACAATGTTTTTTACTTGGTTAGCCTTAAATATTTAATAGGAAATGGGACAGTTATTTTCAATGGCCAGTGGACTATTTCTGACTGAATTACATGTGAATACATTCAGAGAAACTCAGCTGAAGTCAAAATTACAATAGCAAATAATATTACAGCTGGACCTAATGAGAAGAGGAGACGATAGATCCATAAATATAACAGTAAAAAAACCAAACCCAAAAACAAATAAAAAAAACAAGCCCCACACCAAAATCCATATTGGTTCTTCTTTTAAAAACACCAAACCTTAAAATAGAGGGCAGTGATAATACTCTGAAACTTTAAGCTTTATGGTCTCACTAACATATCCATTTCACAAAGGCAATGAAAGAATTTTATTTAGATGAATTGGACTGTGGCTTGCCTTGTTCATAATGTTCTGTCAAAACCTTAACTTCAGATTAAATGGAAAAATCATACATCATATGAATAATCTAAATTATTAAAAAAAACACCAATTAAACAAACCCTACTATTGACACCTTTCTGTGAAAATTCATGGGTTTTTTTTAATGCTGTTATTTTACACTTAAGTGAAAATTTGTGTTTTAGGAGAAATCTGACGGAGGGCAAAAGAGTCAGAAAGAACTTTAATCTTTTAGAAATCTACAGTTCTAGATAGATATATGTAACACATCCATCACTCCTATTTTAGAATAGTATTGCTTTATGAAAAGAAAGCAACAAATATAATATCACCTAATAAACATTTGCTTCATTTGATATCTATTAAATTTCTAGTATCTTGCAGAAATGATGAGAAAACTTTAGAATAAGTTGCAGCATCATGGACCTATAAAGTTGCAGTTCTGCCTGATTTTTTCCATAAGGAGTTTTTCATCCAGGATTTTTCAGACATAAACAACAAAAAGAACATTGAGAACTACAGAATACTGATACTTTGTCATACAAGATGAAGCTAATTTTTTTTTCCTACTGTAACTGTCAGGTGTGTCACCTCTCTCAAACCCACGCACAAACTCACGCGGTAACTCCAGAATCACCCCAGGCTAAATACATATTCGAGACTAGCAAATAACGCATACAATGTTTTAGAGGATTAGGAAATAGTAGGGCTGATCAAATGAAGCCAAGCGATTCGATGGCCTACTGGGATAACGAGTTGAGCTTTCTATAGTTTCTGTAGCCAGCGGTACAAAAGCAGCACATGGACCCGCTCTACACTGAGATACCCCAAGCCTCCAGGCTGCAGACAGAAGTCAAACAGTGAGTAAAGCCAGAAGCAAGGCTCAAACTTGCAGCTTTGGAGCTATAGAGTGTGCCTTTCCAGCTCGGTCACCAAACCTGTTCTGAGGTCTGGCAGCAGTTTGTGTTTTCAAAGCTGACTTAAGGTAGTTGCCACAGCATTTGTCAATTTTAATATAATTTTACGGACTCCTCGATCTTTCACTATGAGCTCCAGCCTGCCTTGTTCTCCATCTGTATTCTTGGAGTCAACAAACAGACATTTGGAGGACCAGACTACTACACCCTTCTTTTGTATCTCCTGTCCTTCCCTCATCATCTGTTTTTTCCAGGTTGATCTGTTATGTACAACCTTAACACCTTTACCTAACTGCTCCCTTGAGTCTAGTTGTTGCTAAATTAGTTAGTTCTAATCCTATGACAAAGTGATCAATTTACTTAAGACCAGAGCAAAAAATAAACACAATGATAAAATGAGAAAGTTTTTCTTATTACCGCAAGAAGCACTGTTGAAAAGGTTATGTGAAAGCAATAAAAAACATCTTTATGTATAATACAAAAACTCAGATGTTCCTGATAATTTTAATAGATAAAAGTGAATTTTAGATAATATTTCAGTCAGCTGTGACTTTTAATATGCAAAAGTCACCGGAGGATTGAGCTGGAAATCTGTGTATTTTAACTCATGTATTTTTCACTGAGAGCTAGTAACACGTAAAGGTGGTTGACATAAGACACTATTTCCCACAAATAGCTTACCAAGAAATATAAATAAAAGGAAATTAGGCTCTTCAAAATGTAAGCAGCCTGTGCTGAAAATGTTGAATGTCTTTGTAATATGAGCCTTATTTGGGAAAAAAAAAAAAAGAATTGCTGCCACTTGACATTGCAAATTATTCAAATTTATACAGCAGACTAATTTAGTAGAAAAAGACATACGTTTTTTCTGTATTAGGTACTGAGTTACATTATGCTTTTAAAATGTATAAGCCCAGAGGGATATTAAAATGTTAATTTGGATAGTATATAAAAGGTAATTACTTTTATACAATAAAACAAGAAGTCGACTGAATACTAATCCCCATGTCATGTGCTTTCTTTAAACTAGAGCTACAGAAAATAGAGAATCCATTTAAGTGATTTTAATTTAGATTTATGGAAGACAAATCTCATCTCCAATATTTTTTTTTTCAGCTTGGTTTATTTAAAATCCTTGCCGTATCAAAATTAGCATTAAAGAAAGGTATATACACTTGTATGATAGCACTGAACTGAAAGAATAAGAGATGGGAAATTTTAATGAGTCTGATGATGAAAGGGTGGTTTGGTTTGTTCAACAGAAGCACTACTACAAAGAACACAGGCTCAGTCCCTGCCGAGTAGGCTGAGTTTGATCACTCCTAAGCAAAAGCTGGTTTCACCTATTCAAGCCTTTTAAGGGAAGGGCAAACACTCAAAAACTTTAGTTGCCTTTCAATTCAGAGAAGACTGCACAGGCCAGAAAGGATATTTTGTCCAACTTCCTGAATAACAATCTAAATATGGATATGCCTCCAGTTCTATTTAAAGTCATACAGCACATTGTCTAGGAAGTCCTAAGACATAGACTTGTTTATTAAAAATGGATGACCTAACATTTATTTAAAAAAAAATCCAAAGACCTTGACTAGTGTAGTGACAATTATTTTAAATTTTTATATCTTTAAATGTTTTAAATGTTTGCATCTTACTTCCATTCAACACTCTTCTTTTTCTGTTTCCTTGCAAGGGTGCATATATGAATATTATTCAGTTTTCTTCTTTACTTTTTCCCATAATTTGCAGACCACTTTCAGGGTTTTTACTGATAGTTGTAGTTCCAAGGCCAGTTCAAAAGACAAGGAAACCCAGACCTACAAATTCTCAACTCCAACATGCTTTAGATAAACAAGACCTTTAAAGTATGTACTTACAGGTATATTATATCTTGATGACCTATTCAGTTCTCAGAAGGCATCCATCTTGGGACATCCACAGAAAACAATATTCAGACATATTATGTTCTGTTTATAGAAGTGTTTTGGTTTTGCGTTTTTTTTTTTTTTCTTTTTCCTCTATTGTCTTAAAGCTTATTTCTTTAACCAACATCCTCTCTCCTGTAGTTGATACCTATCTGAATAATTTTGTTAAAAATACCGTGTATCTAAGTTGGGTATTTACTTGAATAAGTAGAGTTGATTTCCAGCTGAATGAAAATAAACCAATAAATGAGACAGCCTCATATGATAATCTGATTTTTTTTTGCATATCAGAGATTTTTAGAAGACAGAATATTTTAAAAATGCTCACAAAAATGATCAGTTTTATGTGTAACCTTTTGAATTGTTCTGATCAAACCACACACCTTATGGGTTCAGTTACCAGATTCAGAAAAGACAAAAGACACAAACAGTAACAGAAACCATGATGGGAAATCACATCATAGAAAAGCCTGTGAAAGATGTATTTGAGACAGTAAACTTACACATGCAGGCCTACAGACCCACACACAAAGTCAAGTCACCAAACCTTCACCCATGACAGCCCAGGTCATAATTAGCCCTCTTTTCTTGCAGAAGTGTGCCCTGTGAAAGGTCCCTTTGAGGAGGTAGTTGGTGGAAATGAAACAGAGCCAAAAAGCTTCACCTTTCCAGTTCCCATCTTTGTGAATCTAGCTATCATTTCACTGAATGGAAAGGAATCTTTCTGCTATATGAGTTCTTAATTTATTCTTGAAAGCCAGACATCTATTAATCATTACTTAATTTTTAGCAAGATTATGAAGCTGCTCTTAAACTATTTCCAATGAAGTTATAGCCAGGGCAGATGAACTGCGTAAGCTGCTTTCACATGGTGAAACTTAGGTTGATCTATACTTAAAACGAGAAATGCCAAGAAATGCTCTGCTCTCCTAGGCCATTTACATATGCCCACTCTATATTCATTAGTTTGACATTTACTGCTCTTATTCTGTCAGCAGAATGTTGATTTGATTTTCACTCTTGCTATTACAATGTCACAGGTATAATAGCACTATGAATGGTGCAGTAGATTTACAGATTGAATAAAATATTATTTCTGAGGAATAATTACTGGTAGGAAACTCAATTTAAATAACTTACAACTGAATAGCAATTAGCTAAATAAAATTATTTTATTAATTATCTTGATTTATAGATGAATCATTGGAAAAAACCGCCAAACTACAAGCTTATTTCTCATCTAAAATGTTATGAAGATTAAGATACGGAGAGTGATCAGTGTCTTGAAAAAAACAGTGAGGGCAAGAAGGAAGTAAGGACAGTAGGAAAACAAAAAAACCAACAATAGAAAAGCTGCTGCCTGTTTCAAATCACACAGATCTCCCACAACAGAAGAGCTTACTTTCAAATTTGAGTGGATAACAAAGGCAAACCAAACTTTAATTTTGCTACAAATATGATCAACCAATAGTAATTTTTTAATAGGAATACAGTATATCTAAGAAAAAAAGGAAATATTTGTGGGATTGAATAAAATATTTCTGGAATTGTGATCCAAAAAAAACCCCACCTAGCTGCCACCATAGCATGGACATCTCTAAAGAGCTCACTTCTCTGACTGTAAGCTCCTGCAAGGCACAGAGGTCTGGTCCTGAGGCAGAGGACTGCAGAGCTAGAGCCAGCCCATATGAACAGGAGATCCTCTGCCCAAACTGCCAGTCAACAAGCACAGACTGAGAATGTGGACTGTGCATCCACCAGAACCCAAGCTCTCATGTCACAGACCTAAAAGGTCACCTCCATTTAGAGATAATTGTGCAATGATAGTATCTATGTTTCTTATAAAATGATCAGAGCACTTGGCACATGGAAAATCTGGCATCAAGGTTCACATCAAATCCACAATCTCATTAGTCTCTGAGTGCTCCAGCCAGGAAGCTATTCAAGGTGACAGAAGGAGAGTCCTTACTGCAGCCTTCCCATACCTGAAGGGGCCTACAAGAAAGCTGGAGGGGGACTTTTTACAAGTGCAGGTAGAAAAGGTGTAATGACTCTGAACAGAAAGAAGGTAGATTTATATTGGACATCAGGAAGAAATTCTTCACGGAGAGGGTGGTGAAGCACTGGAACAGGTTGCCCAGAGAAGCTGCGGAGGCCCCATCCCCAAAAATGTTCAGGGCCAGGCTGGATGAAGTTTTGAGCAACCTGGTCTAGTGGAGGGTGTCCCTGGCCATGGCAGGGGAGTTGGAACTAGATGGTCTTTAAGGTCCCTTCTAGCCCAAACCGTTCTATGGTTGTCTGTCCCTTCTGGTAAAGACACTTTGCAGAAAACAATTCAGCCTTAATTGGATCAAAATGAATCTGAACATGACCCCATAGCCTAGTACTTCAGATGTTAGTTTACTCTTAAGGAGTTTTTATCCAGTGGATATATTGTAACAGTACAGTCCACAACAGTAAGTTGTGGAAAAAATTCTGGGAACAGAAACTGACACTCAAGTTTACTCTTTGTCAGATGATCTTCATCACCTTATCCTACAGATTCAAGCCTCTAGAGATTCTGTTTGACCCACAGATCGAATGTTTTTCCCCATGAAAGAACATTACTTCAATAGCAGAAAGGGAAACCATTCCACCATCAAGTCAGACTATCTTGGTAATTCAGTGCTTTACTGAGAGACAGCTGAGGATCAGCTCTCTGCAGGTAAGGGTCACTGTCTATAGAAAGTGTTATAAACACTAACTTTTTTTTTTCCATAAAATGCCCACAATATAATTGTTCTTTCAGTGGAGAGCTCAGAGAGTTTCACTGAGATCTTCGAAAGAAAATGAACCCAAAAAATAGTAGGCATTTTCCACTTCCATAAAGTAGTTTCAAGTATTGCACAGAGTATTATAATGGCTAGTAGAAGGAAGCTTTACTGACCTCAGATCTCACCCTGGGGTTCCAAGCCTCTTCTCAGACACTGCAGAAGCAGCCTATATACCCAACACAGGCATTGGCCTGTGTTCAAAATCTGGGGCACCAAGCATGTAAGAAGTTAAAGTCCTACACTGGATTTGATGCAATTGTTATCAAAGTAGGCTGGCACAAGCATATGGATGAAGTAAGATATTATATTACCAGCTTTAGTTAACTAACAGAAAACATATACAGTTCTCTCTGAGGATCAACTAAGATGTAATGAAAATTATTAAGTCTATAGAGTCACTGTGCAGCTAGCCCAGGGATAAAAATATTTTACAGTGAATGGTTATATTCATTAATACAGCTTGCCAGAGAGCAACTTAAACCTTCATTTGCAAATTTTCATTTTTGTGTATTTGAAGACATGTTTCTATTAGCAACAGTAGTAATTCCTTTGTTATGATGCATTTTGGAGTTATGGTAAATAAGAAAAATTCCCAGTGCTATTGGTAATTTGCATATAGATAGTGAACTTCTGTTAGATGAAAACCAAAACCAACCAATGTGCATATTTAAGTCTTATCTAAAGCCTTTAATTCCATGTTCATCTTGCTGCTTGAATTACTAGTTCATATTTACTTTTCAAAGGCTTTAATGCTACACATGCACTAGCATTTCATATACTCATTGGATATAAAAGTTTTGATCCATTATGGATATTTTGATCCATTATTATTCACTTAATAACAGAAAATGAATGTATTCAAAATCATGCTGAGATTATCAGCAGCTATTGTTGTTACACACATTACTCTGCATCTCAGAGCAAGCCAACAGATGATAATAAATGCCTTTCCTCATATAATTTCATCCAACATGGATGCATATATTACACTCAAAAAACGGACTGTCTTAATAGGTCACTTCTTCACAATGTGTTTTTGCAAGATTATTTTCTAACCCTATAAAATATTGACATTTCCTATCAAAGCCTCTCATGGAGTCATAGGATAGTTTAGGTTGGAAGGGACCTCAAAGATCATCTAAGTTCCAACCCCTCTGCCATGGGCAGGGACACCTTCCACTAGACCAGGTTGCTCAAAGCCCCATCCAGCCCGGCCTTGGACACTTCCAGAGATGGGCAATCCACAACTACTGGAAACCCTTTATCTAAATTCATTGCTACGCTTTACTTCTAGATATTTCTTGCACCCCAAGGCCCTCTTTTCCAGACCAACCAAAATACCCAGTCCGACCTTGCCGCTATGAAGCCAGATCCTAAAAGCAGAGATGTCTTCCCTGCAGTTCAGTCACCGTGTCTTTGACTTTGATCAGCAGTTGACATCTGCCATGCAAAAATAACCATGCATTTATTTTAAAGATGACCTTACTTAAGTATTAATTCAATTTTAACTCAGCAAGACTAGGATCTCATTGCCCTATGTGCTTCATGAAAATGCAGGAAGACAGCTAGTTTTCTGCTAAAAAAAGGCAGAGTGGGGAGTGAATTTCCTGTAGTAAAGTCTGCAAGGAACATGGCAGGCCAGATAAACTCAAAGAGGGAGCCCAGAGAGGGAGCCCGCTGTAGAAAAGGCTGACTGTGCCGATTGTTTAGTGCAGCATGAGTCTGTGACAATTCACAAATATACTCTCAAAATGAAAAAAAGAAGTTACCTTACATCTAAGTGATGGTTGAAACTTCACAAGACTTTAAGTAAGAAAGCACTAATATTTCACCCAATAATGAAAAACTGAGTAGGTGTTATGAATATGAATTAATCAGAACCTGAAAAATATCACTTAAAGGGGGGCTTCAGACTGGAGGCACTTGTTCAGCCATCATATTACTACTGTTGTGAGATTACTTGCTTCAGTAAGGTCTTATGAAGAACATTCTACATCCTAATATTTGGCACTTGGAACTCATAATAGAAATAGGGCAAGTTCTGTTATTCAGATTTTATCCCCAGCTATCCCCAGAATTTTAGGTGACAGAAATACTTTCAGAGAGCATAAACGAAGTGTCTGATGCATATCATATGTTAATATTTTACATGATATAAGCTTGAATTTGTCACGGTAAGCCTAGGTAACAGTTCCAAAAATATCAAAATTCAATATTGAAATCTTGAGAATTGGCAACTTTTACAAAGTGCAGCCTGTTATTCTTCTGCTCCAATATGGCTTTTCTAGGTGAAAGATCTTCAGACTGTTAAACGTAAAAGCTTTGATACTAAAATAAGCTTAAAAATGATATTCAGAATTATTCTGCTGCTACAGAGGTACACTATAGCCTTTAAAACACTCCCTTTAGAACTGACCCAGGTAACTGACAGGGTGAAAGAACATTGTTTAGTTTGTTAAATTATGACACAGAAGATGCTGTAAATAGATCAAATTTGCTCAATTTCCATGAATTGTCCTACATAATTAGCTGGTTAAACAATGCAGCAGGTTGCAAAATGCATACCTAGAGAAAAAATAACCTGAGTTCCATAAACATATTTCTCTACCTGCTCTAGTTCCATAAACTGCAACTCCCACAGCTATACCTTCTTCCATTTGGACTTCAAACTCTTATCTGAGAGTTACAGCCTGTAGAGCCTAATCTGTGGCTTAGTGAGCAAAGTGACAGAAAAGACTGACTAGTTCTGATAACACATGCAGAAAGATTAAACCTTTTTTTGAGCAAATAGTCCTGAGATTACTTGGTATACAAACTCATATGGGTATCTCTGAAATATTTGTCAAATGTCAGTTGGATGACAATCTTTTTAATTTGTTGTGCAGAATTTCACTTCTTGGCTAGAAAAGGCTTTGAAAGAAACTGGAGCACATCAACCTCTGTGGATTACAGTGGAAACAAATAGCTGTGTCTTCTTGGTGCCATACGAATTCATCTGCCAGCTGACTAATTTGATTCCAAGAGGACCCATGAAGCAAACTTGTTCCAGTCATCGTTTACTAAAGATGTAGGATTCATTTTCTCCCTCTCATAGGAAGAGATAAGCAAACCACATTTTTTTTTTTTTAAATTATGGATTTTTTTCAGCAAATAAGTAGCTCAAGATGATGGGCTAATGGTTGTTAAATATGCTATGGGTTGCGTACTTGAGTCTGGATACAAACTCTTCATCCCTACATCCTTTACACCATGTTAGCAGCCAGTAGTAAGAGCTCTAGTTTATGCTGGTTATGAAAGGCCACAAAGGACCAAGCTACAAAAAGGTTTCTTCTCCTACACTTCTTTTAACCTGCCATGATGATGATGATTCAGCACAAAAAGTTATACTTTCAGAAGTTCACCTTCTTTCAAAATTATCTTGTAGTGATTATACAATACTGTTAAATCAAAATTCTTAAATCATTTAAGATTTAAACTAACAAGAAACAATCTTTGTTTTTTAAAAAAAACAGTTTTAGTCTTTGCATTTGTGCTTTCTGCTATCTTTCTAAAGGATTAAATCTAGTGAATTAGAAATTATTGACATGTACCAATTTACAGATTAATACAGCCTTTACTTAAAAATTGATATTTGCCTTTCATGCTCATTTTAGCTGGAACATAGTTAATTTTCTGCACAATAGCTAGTATGAAGATATGGTTTTGATTTTCGCTGAGAGGAGTACTGATAACACGGTGTTTTTAGTTGTTGCTAAGGAGTTTGTACCAAGTCAAGGACTTTCCCAGTTTCTGGTGCCGCACCTGTCTTCCCAACTTCTTTGCTACAAGAAGCTGGGAGAGGACACAGTCCAGACAGTTGACTCAAACTGAGTAAAGGGATATTTTATGTCATCAAACATCATGTATAATAAAAATTAGGGGTGGGCCGGGGGCCGTGTTGGCTTCCTCATTTTCTCTCACTCGTTGGGGCTTGCTCCGAGTCTGGTGCAATCTTTCTCAGGTTTTTGGGCTCTCTGCCTCTCGCTACCTGTGGTCTGGCTGGACATCAATTTTCAGGCAGTGAGCAACTGTATAATTGCTTGTATTTTCCATTGTTTTAATTGCATATTATTATTCCTAGTGGTAGTATTATTTTCATTACATATTAGCAGTAGTAATACTGGTTTTATTGATATTGTTAGTATTACTGGTATTGTATTATTGGTAGCACAATTTTATTTATTTATATTCAGTTGTTAAATTGTTCTTATCTCAACCCATGAGTTTCCTTGTCTTTTCCTTTGATTGTTCTCCTCCACTGGAGGAGAGGTGAGATGAGCGAGTGGCTATGTGATACTTAATTTCTGTCTGGGATTAAACCACGACACCTTGGCTGACCAAAAGGATAGGTGGTAGATGTTCAAGAAGTTAGTTTAATACAAAGGTATTCAGAATCTTAAAATTTAAGTTTTGTAACAGGTGAATGACATTTCTAATTAGATTAACAGATCTGAGCTACAGATTAAACCCATTTTAACTGATGTTACAAGTCAAACTGGTTTCAAATGGAAACTGAATTTAATTAATTTGAAGAAACCCACTATTTTATAATTGATTCATTATAATCCTTTCTCCTTTTTGTTGCATAAGTGTTTTGCACTTCAAAACCTGATTTATTAACTTATAGTAATAGAATTTGTATTTAATAAGCTGAATTAATGGGTTCCTGGTCCCTCTGTCCTTCAGGGTTTCAGAACTCACTGGTAATAATTAGTTGCACACTTCATCTATGGATTCAAATAGGAGAATAAACCTTCCCGATTTTACAGTGAATTAAACTAAGAAAACTCAAAACAGGACATTTTGCCCGAGATCATATTTACCAAAACTGTCCTGGCAGTTAAAAACACTGGTGTCAGCTTTATAGTTTGAGACTTCAATTAAGTCAATAATTCGACCTTCTGCAAAGTAGCAGTAAACATATACCATGGGTTGTCACTGATAAAACTAATTTCTTGAATTTTGAAGACATATTTTTATCTAATATTATAAGTTTCAGGCAAAGGATTCACTCCATCATAATCCTTTTGTTTCAAGCATTGTTTAGGATACAGTAATAGTATCAGAACAAGTTCTTCATAGCCCATTGAGGATGACAGACAGATTACCTTCCAGTTTTTTGCCATACCGCTACCATAAACAAACCCCTCTCATTGATATTTTCTATTTAACAGAGTGAAAAGAAAGCAGCAGTTTGTGAATGAGAGCTCTGTTAAGTATAAACTCAGTTATCTTTATGAAATATCCCCTGGGGGCAAAAACCTCCGCGTTTATAATAGCAGGGAAAATACTTACCTTGTACGTAAGTCAGTAAACCTCAGAGATAAAACAAAACCTACCTCAGGAATCTCCACCATTATTGAAAGTAAAACACAGAGCCATGCAGACTGATAAGACTATGTTCCAGATGTTTCTGCACAGCTGGAATAAGAGAGGCGTCCTGTGGCCTTATGGTTCAGCTTTCCAAATGATGTCTGCGATCAAGCAGGGTCTTCAATGTAGGTATGCAATAATCACGTAAGCTACTTTGAAGGATGACACTAAATTGTATTTGCTACAAGCTACTTAATTATTCCCCTTGGGAATGCATGCCATTCTGGAAAAAAACCCAAAATAAACACACCCCCAACTTTTGGACAGGTTAGTTTGTTAACACGTACACTTGTTTTCTTAACTCCACTGTGTTTTCTATCACATTATGAAACTATTTTTCAATAAAGGGTAATTACTGGTAATTTGTTACTGAAATGTAGGCAGTTATATTAATAACTGGTACTTAAATTTCCAGTCAGCATAGATAATTTAACATCAACAGGTTAATTATCAAATCCCTTGCTTCTCCAAGCATAATTATTAAGTCTTTTTTCTTACAGTCATAAAGAGTCCTCTTGAATCAAAACTGTGATTGTATCAAATGCTTTTCTAGCACTTTATCACAAAACAAAATCCTTGTTCACCTTCTCTTGTACTAAGTTTGCTAAGTATGCTGGTTTTGATTTGGATACATATGATTGATCAATGGGCTAAAGCCAAGCTTGAAATTAAAGAATGTGCATATAAGAGTATAACTCACGATGGAAGCAGAGAAACAAATGCAGGCTGACCTGAAAAGAGATCAGACATTAGCAGATGAACATGGCTGAAAAACAGGAGCATGTGGTGAAGCCACAATGGCAAAATTAATGATGTGAAATGTATGAAGATTGATGCAGTTTGTCAGGGAACTCTTATTATTAGAGGTAAAGAAGAACGAAAATAAAAATGCAGCCCTTCCTAATATGGAGACAGCAGGCTTTCCAGGGAACTCTCCTACATTTTTCCAGGACTGTACAATACCTTTAGGTATTGGGCATCAAATAAACATACCTGAGGATGGGAGGAGATCTGATTATCACATCAAACATGGTAAAGTTTGACACTATTGTTATAGCCCCTTCCATCTGCTACAAAGTCTTTGCAACAGCAGAACTCATGTATGTTGAATTTTTATCCAATATTGCTGTGAGGCTTGACTGAGAGAGGAAGTCTTATGATATCTTCTCTAGAGGGTCTGTCATACAGCACTTTTACATGTTGCAAAAGTCCATGCTGCAAAGGACTGGCAAGGTAGAGCTCCAATACTAAGACAACTTGACTCTGAAAAATATTTGGATTTATTTATTGCTCTACTTACTGTCTGGACATCCAAGCCATATTGTGCATGTGTATATTTATGTGTGTGTATATCTATGTGTGCATAGTTATGAATATATATACATTCATATTTAAAAGACAGGCAAACAACATTGCTCTGCTTCAGTAAAGTATTTAAGTAAACATTTAATTCCTTCATTAGTGAGCAAAGCATATAGGCCTGTGCTTAATCATGTGTCAGTCTCATTGAAATCAATAAGATTAAGTGGAGCTCAAGTGGTCTGATGAAACAGAGCCCCAATTAGACAGAAATGAAGGAAGAGAGAAGAATTAGTACGGCTGTATCTGAGACAACTTCTGTTTGACATTTTCTTTGAGGATCTTATTTCAAAGCCATAAATAAATATAAAAACATTTGTGTGAAAACGTAAGTATGACGGTCTCTCTACATTAACACAGCAAAACCCAACTTTGCAGCTATTTCTGATCCAAGAAGGACTTCTGATATCTAGAGGATCTGTAATGGAGATATTGATGGGAGATGAGCAAAGAGGGTGACTTCCAGTTTAGTGAATTTTTAAGAACTCTTTCTCTCTTAACTTCTTGCACATGCTATTTAAAACTATAAAAGCTTCCTTTTGTGGTTTAAACTGTTAAGTTATTCAGGTTTTTAGAATCATAGAATTGTTCGGATTGGAAGAGACCTTAAAGGTCACCTAGTTCCAACCTCCCCTGCTGTGGGCAGGGACAACTTTTTCATTCAACCTGCAGTGTAACATTCCTGTACACAGTTTAGCTGCCAGTTAAATTATTTTTTAAATTAACTGAAATAAAATACTACAGAAAAAAATGTGAAAACCATATACATGAATCCTAACAGCATAATTATAATAAATGTAATAATCTTAAATATTTTGAGAATATTTGAGAATAATGGATATACAAATAGGAAGATAAAAACATAAAGCAAAGGAGTGTATGTGTCATTTAGCCATTTAGGCAGAAGTGACCATCAAGTGACGTAACTTTCTTTGCACTGATAGTGCTAGCTGTCAGGATGAGACAACTATGACTGGGAAACCAATTCTTGCATTTTTTCTAGTAAAGATTTTCTGTAGAGAAACAATTGCTAACCAAGGTGGCAAGGTGGTGCACTATCATCACATTCCTGAAAACATTTCACAATGAGATACATTTGAAGTCAGCTTGCATGTGCTGAAATTAAAAAGCCTCAGATAAAGAATTTCAGACATACTGTTTTTTGATTTTGTAAATTACAGCTACAGCCTGCTCTTCTCACAGCTGTCTTAATGATATTCCACTGGTAGGGGATTAGTTAGGTCAAACAACATTTAGATCTTTGAAGTAAATTAATTTATATCTTACAAGTGTAAATTTAGACAAAATTTTCTCTGATAATGAGACTACATTTCACGAATGATCAACTCTGGGTATTTTGTGACCCAACTGCACCATTTATTTTATTATTTTATAATAACAGTCCTGAAGTTTCCAAATTGCGGTCCACTTAATTCATAACTTCAACCACCTCTCTGGATCTGCATTTTTTAGGCTTTTTCTAGATTTTGCTGGTTTTCTTTACCTAGATATCTTAAAAAACTGCATCATCTTTTCTGTCATTCCAACCACATCTGCAAGATCTCCACATACCACGCTTAAACTTGCTTTTTATAAACCTCAACTCTAGCAGCCTTTTTGTTTATTTAAAGCAATGCCACTGAAACAATTTTTGCTGATCCTCTATGCTCCTCCATTTAATCCCTCTGCTGGTTGCCCTTTTACCACTGGCAAGTCTTCTTGTTGTCCATTAAGTCCTTTTATCATTTAATCCATCCAAGCAGTAATTGAGTATCCCATTGTGATGTTAGTCTCTGATGTCACCATCATCCTTCATCTTTATTGACCACCCACCAGCTTCACCCCTGAGCTTCTCTCAGAGGAAAAACGTTATGATTTTTCTCCTGATATTTTTTCTGCCTAAGAAGAGCTCCCTCAAAAACATCCTTGTCAGTCTCATATGCTTAGTTCACCTAGACACATTGCAGAGATGAAACCTAGTCATTTACTAGTTAACAAGAAGACAGGGAAGTTATATTGATCTCATCTGAGAATGCAAGAAGCAGTTTAGAGCACAACCATGAAAAATGACAGGTGAAAGCTGTAATTCATTTTCTTTCCCCTAGGACTCTGTGTCTACTTATAAAGAAATAGCTCTGATGCTGCTTTAAAGGTTAGAAGTTTAGTGCTAAAACACTCATCATGCTGCCTCAGTGCAGACGGTGAACTGGTGGCCTTTAAACTGGCATGAGTTTATCTTATCTCCTGAGCAACATACTCATAGAATCACAGAACAGCCCAGGCTGCAGCCTAGGAGGGAGAGTGGAGCACCAGCAAGGAGATGGGAAAGCAATTTTGGTGTGACAGGAGAAAATAATTGGAGGAAAAACAAAGCTGTTAATCTTCATTAGCTCAGTTTTCATCAATTCATAGTTTTGATTTTCTACCTGAATGAGTCTAATTATATAAGATACCAGTTTCTATATTCCACAAGACAGTCTTCAGCACACTGAGTAGACAGCTGAGGGAAAGCTCTCTTACAAAATCAACATTCTTTCTCAAACTCTACTTTGGGCCATAATATTTTACCCGCTTTAGGTTCATTGTATTGATAAAATATGACATATCCAGAAAACTGTGGGTGTTCCCTAAAATACACCAATATTCCTTATGTGACCAACTGGTAATCAGCATTTGTAGAGAAATAAGCTACAATATATGGGATTCTTGTTATGGAGAATGCAACCTAAAAAATTCTAGTATTTGCAATGTAATATAATAATATATTTATTGAGTATTATACTATAAACACACGTTTAATCTTGTAAACATGAGTAATTAAGATTTCCAGCCAGGCATTTGGCTACTCACAATATTTGTAGGAGTGGCACCGCATTGTTCATAGAGTATAAAATTTTCTTATCCTGCATAGTCTAAAATCTGTGCGGTCTGAATTTACAGCAGTTTTACACAAAGTCCTCACGCTTAATAAAATGACCGGCAAACACAAGAGGAAAAGTTGCATTCTGTGTTGTATAAAAGCAGTAGTGGAGGATTCATTATGAGGACACAGGCCTTTACAATTTTCATAAAAGAAAACTTAATTTTCTTTAGAAAACATAATAGGAACGATAAATGTATATTACTATTCCCCCTGCCATTTGATATGTAGCTATCACTTTGCTATGTACTTTGCCCCAGAAGTCATACAAATGCGACTATAGATGGTGTGGTGTCTGAGGAGACACATTAGCATTCATTAGTAGGAAACACTGAAGAAAGATTACTTTAATGTTTATCTTCTCTCATTGTCATTCAGCTCAGAGCATAGTCACCTTGCAAAGCAAGCTTTAAGTTCTTTTTTACAATGCTTAATTAGAATTTAGATTTAAAATAAGAAATTTAGATAGAGAAAAAGCTGCACACAGATTTTAGCAGATGTATTGAAACCTAACTCTCGCTTGTGATTCTTCTGTACTATACTGAAGATTTATGCTGAAATGGCAGTATTAATTGATGGCACCAGAATATTGACAAGCATAAGTAGAATGCAGCTGAAGTCACGCTGAATCTTCAACTCAGAAATTTTTAACAGTAATGTTTGTCCAGTGATTAAACAACCATTTTAAATAGTACATTTTTGTTACATTCAATAAAAGTTCGTTTAAAAAAAAATATAAAGGGCCATGCATTAAAAAGGTTTAATTAAGTGCCTTAAAAAAAATCAGCAGTATTTATTCTTCACAGGTACAGGTTTTACAAGAATGGTGCAGTGCCAGAAAAGGTTCCAAGTTTAAAAAGGCTACAGTGCTTTCTTTGGCTTCATTTATGCAACTTTCTGTGAACACTATCACCAAATGGTGCTTTTCTTTCTAAAGAAAGATTTTTAACTTTTTCCATTGAAAGAAAACAGAAGTCCAATTTCCCTGTGTTAGCTGTATTTTCAGTGATAAAGAACTACTGACTAATGTAAAATGGCAATAGACCCAGCACTACTGTTTAAACAACCAGAAGCTATAAAATAGAGGAAATCTACATAGAAAAACTAGGCCACAGTTACCAGAACATGTTTTTGTCATGTAACCATCAGTTTCTATTACCATTGCAAAAGTCGCTAGAAAATATTTGAGGGATAAAGGATAACGAATTAAATGAGAATTACTATTTGCATCTTAATTGAGTTCCAGACTGACAATTTCATGAGCTCCCCAGCTGAAGGAAGGGATGTCCATCACATCACTAACAGCCAGCTCCAGACAAAGCACAGCCACCGACTGGCAGAGTCTGTGCTTGTGGCTGCCTCTCCTATTCCCAGCCACAGGTTCCTTTAGAACCATGAATGTTTTGGGTTTTTTTTTCCTCCATATAATTACTTTTTGGTTTCTTTAGTTACTTTTTAGGTTACATGTCTTGCTTTCCTGTTCCCAGGTCTTGTCAGAGCAGGCTTGCATGCTGGACCATGAAATTCCCCAAACTGTTACTTACTGGGGAGCTAATTGCAGCAACAACAAAAACAGGAAAACATTTTATGCATAATCCATAAGCAGCACATCTAAAATTAATCCAAAAACAAAAAGTACAGATGGAAAGAGTCCAACTGTTGCTATTCTGATGCTGTCACAGATTTCAGAAGAATATCAGATTTCATTTAAAATCATCCTGGTTCTTTTGATAGGAAAGCACTTTCAGGCAGAATCTGACCCTGCTGAAATGTGATTAAAGTGGACAAACCATGTTATTTCAGCAGAGAACATGTTGCTGGTTTCCATCTGATGAAGGTACACTATTAAGGCTACTCATGTAGACAAAGTATGTAACATGCTACAGCTTTTATTTTGAAAGTAGAGGAGCACTTCTGTTCCCAAACTCAGCTTTTCCAGTATAAATGAAACAGTTGGGAAATTTGAGACATACCGAGTGCTAGTTCTGTCATGCTCTGTTCAGCCAACCTCACTAAATCCTGCTTTGGGATGTGAAAACTGTCAGTAGTTCAAAAAACCATCGACAATTAATTATGTGTCTGTCCCTCTGACTTGGACCTATGTAAGATGTAACAAAACGCTGATTATTTGTCAGGTACATCAAGCTTTGACACAATGATAAAGCATGCATCTGTTTAATATGTTGGAGCTACACTGCAAAGGTAGGATTGAACATGAAGAAATACACTTGGGAAAACAAAACAAACAAACAAAAACACAATCAAAAAACCCTCAACAAAACCCAACCAAGCTAAAAACCCCAACAAACAGTTGCAAAATAATTATACTCCTGGAAAAGAAAGCAAAAAATAGAAAGAATAAGACATGAGATAAAGTTACAAAGGCAAGAGTAGTTAACCAAGCACTTACTGCTTATTCCATATAATGGAAAAGTAGAGAATATATTTATATAAAAGAAAGAGGGACTCACACACTTACAACAGTCCACAAATGCAAAGTTTTCTCTTTTATATCTTTTTGCCTCATTCTGAAACCAGAGCCAAATGTTCCAATGCCCCAGAGCTCCTCCCAACACAGCAGAGGACAGATAGCAAACTACACACTTATTTCTGTCTCTCACAGCTCCACATTAGGTTCATGCAAACCAGCAGCCTCTCCATCACCTATCAACCACAGGAGCACAAACAAGCTCTGCTCCATGTATCCCCCCTGCTCCTTTCCATAATCTAAATGGAAGGAGAACGCTCGATATGTGCTAAGTCTGACAGGAAGGAGTAAGAGCTGTCTTCTGCTCTTCTCCATGATTCCTAATCAAACACTGAATTGCAGAAATGTCACTGTGGTACCTCCTAACACAGCTGTGTGCCTTCTGCTCTCATCCTGGGGATGCCAAGTCATTACACTGGTTATGTTTCCATGAACATGGTGAGGTAAGAAAGACACTTCTGGCAATGCCTGTCTAAGGATTTGTCAGCTACAGGGGCCATAAAACACCCTAGACATGAGGGGAGTAAAACACTACTCAAAGTGTTACCTCAGCACACTTGACTTGCGGAATCAAGGGAGACTTTTGCATGTACAATAAGAAGCACTTGTTACAAAATAAAAACAACCAGAAAAAGACACCCAAAGGTATGTTTGACCAGCACCACACAGAGACAGCTCTCCACTTACTGGAGGTCCTCTTCGTGCTCCATAGGAACCCACAACAAGGGAGCTGCAACTGGTTTCTCTCTTGCTTTCAGAGTGTAGAGGAGGATGAAGCCCATCTGTTAAAGGGAGGCTACCATCAGTTCTTGTAACGCTGTGTGTTTAACCAGGAAATGCTGAACCTGAGAGGAGCCAAGTCATTTGGACTTTATTTCTACATACATAGGAAATTCAGACGAAGCTTAATCACTTAAACATGCACAGTCCTTGTGAGTTTGCGTAATTCTAAATCCCACATCTATTTGCATATATCTCATTATTATGAATAATTTGTTTAAAATAACAGTCAAAATTAATATGAAAAAGCTGTGATTAAATAACTTGTTTTCCTTTTATGCTTCTTTATTATGACTAGTACTCATGTATAAAAGTGATCCACTGTGTGGTCCGTGAGTATATACATTTTGAACTTTTTTTTTTTTTTTTAAACACACACAGCAGAATGCTTATTTGGGAAACTCCCGGTCTTTGCAGAAGGACTGACTCCTAATGTTGCCTGTAAATCACTGAATTTTCAAAACAAAGCTAATTTGCAGAATTCACAGTGATATACACTATTATGTTACAGATACTCCAGCAGTAAGTAGCTACATTCATTTTCTTATGCTCAGCAAGAGAAAATTATTCTATCAAAATGACCCGTTTTACTACATTTTATTATCTGGGAATTATTCTAAGTGAATAAATGTTGAAGAGCTTCATTAATTTATAATTCTAGAATTAGTATGATTTTGTAAAGATTCTAAATTAACCCAAAAGTGGTTTGCCCAGGTGGTAGTACTTTAACTTTAGCCTCAGGACAAACCAAAATAACACACCTTATCAAGATAAAATACTAATGGAGCAAAATAAGAGTTAGACGCTTCAAGAATATCAGAACAAAGTAAAAGCCTATTTAAAAGAAGTATCTTCCTACTTTTGCAGATGTGCTCATAATTTTTTTTGCCTCCAAACATAGTTTATGGAATGCATCCTACCAATGAACATATTTTTAAATGGCTGGGAAAAGGTTTATAAAGCAATCTTCTTTGGATGAAAATATACTAAACAAATAATAAAAAAAGGACAAGAAATAAGACATTCTGTTCCAAATGTGTGACCATGTCTTAGATTGACATTAAAAATCTATATTTATTTAGTAGAGAAGATCCAGCAATTCTACAACTCTAACCTAAATTTACAGCATCTCAAACTTTTTTTAAAGGCATCTGGCCTATACAGCAAAATAGAAGCAATGTCTATGAATGACCATCAGCCCTCCAAGAAAACAAATTCATGTGTAGGACAGCTAAAGAATCTTTTTATCTAAATCCCAATCTGTGAAATCTAAGAAGCTGGCATTGAAAATAACTTACTTTAAAAATAGATGCTGTCAGTAATAATCAACAAGTAATCTAAAATAAAATCACTTCCTTATGAAGGCATAAGTAAAAAAAAAAGTGTTTGGATATCAGAAGCACCTTTCTTTACTGTTATTTATCATAAGGGTATTTCCAGTTTGAGCCTGTCTCCACAGAAGACAATCATCATAGCTATTCTTGAGAAGAATTTAAATTGCCTTAACACAAGCCTACATGCAGTACGTAAATAGAGTTTTAGCCTGTTCAGCTTACTTCATTTAACTGTTTCCAGTTATAGAAACGTAGGTATCCTTTGTTGCAGATTCTGCATGATGCAGAAAATGAGGGCAAGCATGAACATGGCTCTGAAGCTCACTAGTTAGGGCCACCTTCTAAATGAAGCATGTTCATTTATGGTTTCTGTTCTAGGCTATCTTCAAGGCCAGGCTGGAGGAGGCTTTGAGCATCCTAGTCTAGTGGAAGGTGTCCCTGCCCATGACAGGGCAGTTGGAACTAGATGATATTTAATGTCCCTTCCAAGCCAAACAACCCTATGATTCTATAATTTAATTTCTACAAAAGTAGTCAAAGCAGAAACTGGAACCATAGACTCTTCTCTCCAAAGTAAAAGCCCTAACCGCTGGTCTATAATGTTCTGATCTGACTTAACTGCACTTTGTCTCCGCTGAATCACTTTCTGCACAAGAGAACAGATGAAAGCAGAGAAGGGAGGTATAGTATGTGACTTGGTATACCAGCAGTCTTCCCATGGGTTGGAAGAAGGGAGTTTAAGTCTCTTGGATTTATTTAAGAATTGAACTTCTCTTTCTTACATCTAACTTCTCCAAATGCAATGCTAATGGATTTTGCAATAAGGAGGCAAGAAGGGAGAAGCTAGTGCCATATTACTTTTAGAGAAGCCCAATTCTGTCAGTGACCATTAAGGTATTTTCCGAGAATGGCACATAGAGATTTGCAGAGGCTGAAAACCACACCATCTACTTATAACATTGCAGAAATGAAGTAAAAACGTCAGTGACTTGCGAGGCAATTTGACTTGGGAAAGGAAGGGAGAGTTAGATGGGACATGGCTGGAATTACTGTTGATGAACCAAAACACCATGCAAGAAAAGTTTCACTCACAGAGAAACTCAGAAGTATTAAATTGGAACTGGAGGCACTCACCGACACCTCTGGGTCAGCTTTCCATGAAATACAATGTCTATTCCAATATACTAAACTGTCAAATAAAGGCTAATGTATCAGTTTTCTCTAACATTCAGAACTTCTCTTTCTAAATTATTAAGTAAATAAATGTGATTAAACTTCATTTGAGACACAGCACATAGATACAAGATGCTTTAACCAACAATCCGTGCTGACATGAGCTCTGCTAAGTGGGAAGGCTTTATAGCTCAGAGCTCAAATATGAGGTATTATTTTTCTCATTTCATCAGCTGTACTGATTATTTCTGTCAATCCTGTGGTCCTCAGGAGGGACTGGTCGGTCTAGTCCTGACATTTTTCTCATTTCTTTTGTGAGGTTTTATTGTTACAAGCTCATTTGCAATCAGGTGTCAGACAGTAATCAAGCGAATGAGCTCAGTCAGAGCACAATGCTAGTTACGGTTTTATTCCCACAGAGATTGCAGTGAGCACTGATAATCAGATGTTCTTGTGGGCAGGAGCAAAAGAAGAAACAAATTTATGTTAGGAATGACAAAAATTATATTTTAAGCTGAGTTTAAAGAACTATTTACAGGAACAGGCTCAAGCAATTATTCCACGTGGGAGATGACAGCAGAAATGATAATCTGTAACAATGTTACACATCATCAACATACAAATCTTTCAAAACAATTCTGAATTACATAATTCCCTCTGTTTTCTATGATTTTTATCTAGGTTGCAAATTCACCCAAATTCTTAGACATTCCATCAGTTTTTCTACACTCTCTTTGGCTGCCAGAGAACCTTAAGCTAAAGAAGATTAATAGGTGATCTTTGCTGTTGGACCATGAGTTGGCAGCCTACACTGTTTAGAATCCATAAGATCAGAAAACAGGAATACCTTTATGCCAAAGTCAAAGAAACCAACAGAACTCTTCGACAAGCACACAGCTGATGTCATGTCAAATTCCAGGTTCACTGTTTTATATCAGTAACTCACGAGACCATGTCAACTCAGAAAATGATTTGGAGTTTGTTTGTAGCTCTAGACTGCCTATACTTTTGGAGGCATGGGGAAAAAGTAGTGGCCTTCAGTCTCAAAGTGTGTTTAATTGTCTGTATTTATTTGGAGGTGTGTGTGTTTGTAATTTACAAACCTAAGCTTTGCTTACTGAAAATGATAAAAACGTTGCACTGAAAGTATTTGTATTGCTTCCAAAAATACAAGTTCTGTCAATCCCAAGTCCTGAGAGAGACTCATTTAGACAACCTGTAAGTAAAAGAGAAAAAAAAAGGAAATAGTTTTCTTTTTCAGGTTGGTAACAGACTGGGCATTGACACTCCCTGACTCATGGCTGAAATTGTGAATCATCAGCCGAGATCTTGCTCTCAGGTGAAAGACTGGACCAGAGAAAAGTCCCTTAGCCTAATGCAAAAAAAAAAAAGAGCAGGTCTGTCTTTTTCCAGGATGCAAACCCTTCAAAGCCCTCTGAATCAGTAGAGCCTTAACAGCTCTTGATAATCAGCCAGAACACGTTGAGCGACCTGAAAGCCTTCTTGGTTGACAGCCCTACATCCACAGGGAGTCCAGCTCTTGGAGAATAGATTACAAAAAGAACATAAAATTGAGGTTATCAAGTGTTCTCTTGGGTATATAATTCTCAAGACTTTTAATCTTACATATAAATATCCATTGACTAAATAAATCCCACAGTGAGGAGGTGGATACAAGAGAACATTTAAAAGTTATTATGAGAGGATTTTTAAAAATATTGAAGTGCTGAAGAAAATTTTATCCTGATTTAGATTTATGAAAGGGTATAGCAGTTGCATCATTCCTGTCAAGAACCTGAAGCTCACAACTGAACATAGCGAGTAGTTTTCTTTCTGTTCTCTTATTTATAGTCTTATATCTATACCCTAAGTTGTTATATGTAAGCAGTGCCTTTTCACCTCTTTTTGTGAGACCTCTTTTATTCCCACATGGAGTTGCTACTGTTCTTTAACATTTTTCCTTCCTGTTCTTATCAGCTTCAGATAATAGCATGGTTGTGCCTTTTAAAAACCTGCTTATGATTAATTTCTTCTAAATGGCTCAAGTGGTAATTAGCTTCTTTCTTTTAGAGCATTATGGAGCAGGTTGTAGTCTTAATTTTACTTTTTAGCTTTGTGGCTAGTGCTGCTGAAATAGTCAAGACTGATAGCCAGTAATTTGCATTCTCCAGTAATGACATATACACTGGCCTTTTCAGGGTAAGGATAAGAACATAACTTAAAAATGGGATTCTTCCAGCTCCTGGATTAAGATGAACACCTGTTGTAATATAGGATATGATGTAAATATCCACAGATTTAATTTAGTTCTCAAATTAGAAATTGAAGTCTTTAGAGACCATGCTTGCTGGAAACTTGAGAATCAGGTTCTTTCTCCTGTTGCTGGATGTTATGCATTTTCTCACTACTGGCCATCTGCATATTTATCCCTGATTTTGGCTTTAGGATTTCCTTTAGATTCCTTTTGTGGATTACAGCAAGTAATCTGCAGTCCCCTAATGCTTTTATTTAATAATGACAAATTACATAGGTGTGGTATGAATTATGTTATTGCTACTATAAATGTACACAGTTGCTTAGCAGGTCAGATATTAGACTTTGAAAAGACACATATTGATGTATGGGAAAGACAACTACAGGGGTCTTAGAGCCTTCACTTCCACAGCCATGATATTTAATATTTAGTGTTTGCAACTGTGCACATGCCTGTATGCTTCTGGATACCATTGCAGAAGCCTTTCCTGCATTTTCTGTAAACAGTGTCAAATACCTTCTCTTTTTCCTTTTTCAGTCCTGCTTGCTTTGGGGATGAGGATCAAGTTCCACTCTCTACTAATCAGCCAGACTTGCAACCTGTAAACTCCTCTTACTATTAGGAACAGCCATTGCTCATTTAGGCTGGTAATAGAAGCGAAGATATTTCTAAAATAACAGTAAATGTGGCAACATCTGACCCATGCATCTTACAAAGCAAACAAGTAGGATGGGATCAACACAACAAGAAATAGGAAATTTTAGACTAAGCGTTCTTACAAAAACTCTCAAAGCGTTCTCCCCAGATATTGCTGAAATAGAAAAGCCCAACTGTTCTTGACCAGCACACAAAGTTAATAAAGTCACATGGCAAAGTGTATCTTCACTGCCCTCATTATCCCAGAAGTCCTTCTCAACTGACAGAGACACCTAGAATGTAATGTTGCCTTCCATTCTTACTTGAGTTAATAAATTACCTTAATGGATAAATGCTTTTAATTTAAGATCTTAAATATTTCATATGTTTTATAATTTCAAAGAGTAACAAAGAAGGGAAGTTAAAATTGATTTATCATGAGATCCAGGTCATTTTAAAATCAGATACATTAACAGGGATAATAGTTTCTTTTTTAGTCTAGATGAAGGCAATTTATGAGCACTAGGAAATTTCGCAGATTGCCTGTGGGTAGAGCTTGGCATCTGTGTAATTATGTGGGATCTCTAAAGGCATTTAAAGGCCAATTGACTGCTTTTAAATCATCTCTTTAAACTGGTGACAACTAGGATATAAAGATTTTGTGGCCAAATGAAAGAACAGTATTTCAATGTTGCCAATTCTGGCCCAGCAATTCATGAACCTTGGAAGTTCATACTTGGATATATTTTATAGGATATATTAAAAATTAATCACAAAGTCAATGTTAGGAAAGACTAATTAATTAATTTTTGGAGAAATGAAAACATTCTAGAGCCACTGGAGAAAAAAATTGAATTGGTGAATGCTTTAATTATAGGAAGTAACTCACAAAGCTTGCCTGGTTATGGGGATCAGATCCAGGAAAATCAGGTTTTCTTGGCTGGTTCTTCATATATTTCTTCATGTATGCCCACCAGTATTAGCACTCTGGCTATCTATCAGAAGGGAATTACTGTGCACACAACTGTCACTCTGCTCTTAATTACAGACTTCCCACACACACACACTCTAACACATGTATTGAATCATTCCCAGCATCCAATTTTATTGCCTATTGTATTTTAAAAGGCAGAAGCAGCCACTTCCTTCCTTCCTCCATGCTGTTCCTATTATATATATGTATATTATATAATAGAGAGATATGTCTCTCCATCATCTCTTTGGACTACAATAAGACCCTATGCATTGGCACAGTTCTCAATTCCTACCATGTAACTGAGCTGTGTATTTTCTTATGGTTGTTTACAGTAACTTGGGTTAGATACATTAAAGGATATTATGGCATGACTCAAATTTTCAGTAATAGCTGTTTTGAATGGGTGGTTCAGTGTACTAATAAGTAGAGCTGCTAATTTTGTCACACAAATACACAGGAGACCATTTCTGACTGCTTCTATTTCATCTTCCAATTTCTGTCCACCAAGAATCATTCCATTTGAAATCACACTGCACAGAGGCACTGAAGAACAGGGTTTAACCAGTGACAAGTAGTAGTTAAAAGTGATGTAACAACTGCTGCACTCAGATCTTCCGCATCCACTCACAAGATTCTACTGCTTTTGACCACTAGTGTGAGGCAGCCAGACAAAGTGGAGCAGCTGCTAGTACTCAGATCATCCTGAGCGAGCCAGGCTGTGTAAAGTACAAACCTCACACACCAACACAGCTCTGTGTTGCATGATGCTGAAAGGAAGAAAAAAAGAAAAAAAACCCACCACAATGGCCACACTCTCACAGAGACTGTCATTAAGACTATTACATATTAATACAGCCCATTACAGACAACACAGAAAATTATAGGAAAAAACAATGTCTTTCATGCATTACAAATCTCATGAATCCAGAACAATTTCCACCAAAATGTCAGCAGAAAAAAAACTCACCAACCCCACAAAAACTATTACAGAAGAGATTTTTCTTCACAGAGAATTGCAAATGCCTGTATTACTTTTGAAGAGCATAAATTTTAGGGCTCAGCGTTGGAAGAAATAAGGGACTGCTACTCTGGGCTCTAAGAATTAAAAAATAAAAAGCTAGTTACTAATACTGCTGTGAAAGTGTGATGTATTTCACTGTAATTTCTAGAAGGAATGAAAATACTATTTATGCAAAAAATACTTTACTTCTATACAACAACTAGGTTTTTAGCTACTCCTAAAGATCTATTTCTTTTAGATCAATTGTATTCAACATATCTATTGAATCACAGAATTAGAGAACTGCAGGCAGTACTAGGAAATCATTTCATGGATTCTACTTGCTTTGTTCCTGACAGATTTTTGTGTATCTTGTTCTTAAAAACATCTGGTGATGAGGATTCTCTAACTTTCTCAGGCATGTTATCCCTGTGTTTCATTTTCCCCAGAGTCATAGAAACAGCATGTTCTGTTAAGATTTCAATTTCTAGCTGGTTCCTTCGATCAGTTCTATGACAAAGTGACAATAACTACAAAAGAACTGATCTCAAAAATTCATTTAAGCAGTTCCCTTCTCTAAGAAACCAAACAGCTATCTCCCAAGTGATAAATTTTACCATTACACATGGGAATTTGGAAAAACAAACTGCAAACAACCTGGGTTTTATAAACATTTGCAAGTTGCTAAATAGCATTGTAGTTATCTGTCATGTTCTTGAGTTCTCTAAATACCTAAGTCAAGGAAATACATAATTAAATGGAACTCCAAAGTGAAAATATTCACCCAAGCTCAGAAGCCTGCATTGATTTAAATCATCTCAACAGCTCATTCAGGTTTGTTACTTCAGCAGTGATACTAAAAGTGCAAACCTCTTCAAGGAACAGAATTGGAGATAATTGCACGCTATTGTAGATACAACTCTAGCTGCTATTTCACTGTGCTTTTCTGATGAACCTCTCTGTATCACTCTGTTCTCAACTTCTATAGAATTATTTGGCCAAAATATTGGTGAGTTGCCAAACTATATATAAATGTTGATTAAAAAAATTTAAGAAAAAGATGTCTAGATTCCAAAATGAAGTTAAGATTTCTCACTCTACCAGTTAGAAACTTTACTGAGATGTTGCTGTAGATGAAACAGATGTTGAACAGTTTCAGTATTCATTTACTTGGAAAGTTGTGCAGGTTTTCAAATAAGCATATATTTCCCCTGCTCCAGTTAAGTTTCTGTAGCTGTGATATGTGCTCTCCAGAAGTACTGTTTTTACAGGCATATCAGATCTAATTGCTGAACTTGTCACAGTACCTATAACAGCAATCTTAGGGGGGCACAGAGATCATGAGAAAGAAGAGATGAAAAATAAGGGATAGGAAAAAGAATTTGGTCAAGAAATTGAAATAGAATATTTCATATTCTTAACTTCCCCAAAACAGTGTATTTTGAATTATTTCAAAAATAAAAATTAATCATAAACCTATCAGCACAATGTGATGGCAGACAAAGTTTGGGACTTTTTTTTGGGGAGTGGGAAGGACGTACTCACATTCCAGGACTTTATCATCTCATAAAGCAATGCATATTCCTCTCTAAATTAATTGCAAAGCGCTTTATAGATGCTAGAGGATTACATATAGTTAGGTACATAATAGGACTTGCACTTCTCAATTAAAGAAGTTGAAATTTAAATGTCAGCATTTTGATATGTTGGAATTTAAGGTGAGATGGAAATCCTACAGTCTACTTTATCATCTTGTTCTTAATATCACGTGCTTCACATGCACAGAAACCTCAGGTTCAGACAAAAATCTTATGAGAAATATAAGTACCAGCTTTGGGAATATAGATGAACTGATTATGGAGAAGTAGGTTGGAATAAAGAGAATCAAAGTATTCAGAAATTTACACCTGAATCGTGGTTTCTGTGTCTCTTCAAAATAGCATAAGATTCTTAGGTTCTTCAGCAACTATGATCGTTTATGAATACAAAGTTGATAACATTAATTTTATTATAATTAAGTACAATTGAAGCACAGTATTTCTTTATTGAGTTTGTGTTTCTTTACAGAGTTTGTGGCAGAAAATGAGGATAATTATATTTACTTCCTTTGTAAAGTGATTTGCGATCAACTGAGGAAGCTGTTGTTTGCAAGAGGTAAGTATATGATTACTAAATCATATGGCTCAGTACATTAGTAATGTAATTATCTCTCCATAAGCAAGGAAAAGAGTAAGTGGCTTTATCTGCTCATGAAATGAATTCACAACATGACTTCCACTGCTGCATCTCATTTTGTTTAACAAAACTCTGTCCAAGCCGCTCATCTACAGCATAGGTAAGGATTCAGGTATTTTTAGTGTTACAATATTTAAAAAATAAGTCTAATAAAAAACAAAATTAAAATTTCATCCATATTGTCTCTCTAAACATAGAGTATTATTTTAGTAGTACTTGTACAGCCTATAATCTTATTTTCAAAATGCTTTTGTGGAAAAGACTGATTCCAGGTATTTTGAAGAGTTAACACACAAGAGGTTTATCTAACTTCTGTTCTCCCAGTTCCTACAGTGGAAACAGAACCCTCCACAGTAGGGATGCTTGAAGCTCCCCTGGGACAACTGGCCTGATAACGGCTTTGTGTCAAACACTCAACTGCACACCAGCTGCTTGGAGTGATCTTCTGGATCCAGGTCTTGCAGGTGGCAACTATGGCCCCATCATTAGGGTCAGAGAAAGCTCTCAACATTTTCCTTGGTTTTGGCACAGTAGGAATGAATTCAGCTTGGACAGTCTGTTCTTACCACCTATGATCTTAAAGACAAGTAATAGCAAACAGTGCCTTTTCTTCTACATGGTCTGAGTTTCGCAATGCCAATGACAAACCCTCGTTAGGGTCAGCAGCCTGAGCTGCACAGCCACCTTCCCTCAGTGGTCTCCACTCAGATACGGGCTGGTCAAGGACTGCCTGGCACTGCTGGAGTCAAGAATAAAAAGCATATTTATTGATACAGCTTAATTTCACATTCTAACCTTCACTGTTCCATTGCAGACCTTCTGAAAAGTGAAACAACACTTAACCTATCCAATTAATAGCAGAAAAATATTCATACAGCTGCCTATGATTTAAATAAGACAGTAGGCAATGTTTATGGCAGCAGTGGACACAATTAGCAGTAATCATTAATGTTTCATCTTAAGGTCAACTTCATTAACAGCACAAGACTAAAAGAACAATATAGTTGGGATTACAGTTTCAAATGATTTATTTACGTTATAATATCTTTCAAAATGTTGTTAGTTATTAAAACATGATATACATTCTTTCCCATAAAAGCCAAAAAGGATACCAATACTACACCAGATTTAAGATTATATTTATCAGTTTTCTGCAGCAGAATAAGATAGAAATGTGGCTAATCATGATTTATATGCAGTTCTTAGTGTTCAAGTATAAGATTTAAAAGTATACTATGGATTAACAGTCTCTTCATATACCTCATGACAATTTCCTGACATGAGTTGACCACAAATCATTCCGCGGTCCAGACATTTCTTTAATGAAAAACTGACAAGGACAAGTTAATATCTCTGAAGGAACAGGGATTTTGAAAATGGAATTTTAACTGTACTGTGGGCAATAAAATAACCCTTATGTTACAGGTATTGCACCCTACAAGCCATAGGCCTAATTAATAGGAGTGCTTCTTTATTCTGTATTAGTCAAAATTATGGTTGTGTGTGGTTTTTTTGGTGTGGGTTTTTTTTTTTTTTATGTTGGGGAAAAATTTAAACTTTAGGGTTTTTTTTCTTCCTTCATAGTTAGAAATTATACCTGAGCTTTTTTATTGTATTTAGCAGGTGAAAAATAAATAGGACTATTCAGTGACATTTCCTGGTTTTGGTACCTTCTGAGAAACTGAATTAAATATTCATAGTCCTTACTAGTTTCTGTCCCTAGAACACTCCCTTACCTTGCAAGGCATTGCTCACTATGAAGAATGTGTTCTTCTGAATCACACTTGCAGTTTTTGAAAATCGAGTTGAAATTTTTATTTTTAATTATGCCAACAGATGAAAGCAGCGTGATGAATGCATCAGCTGCAAGGCAGAACACATCCTTAGGAAGACAGGGGATGTGTGTTTTTGCTCTGGCATAATTCTGCCTTCAGTAACTCTGAAGACTGTACTTCAGTGAAAATTTCCTTCTCGACCTTCGGTCTCTTAGAAATGTTCTAGAGGTAGATGGGGGCAAGAAGAAAGTGCTAGAAGGTTTGCCAGCTCTCCTGTACAAGTCAATAACCGATATTCAAAGATTCATTGCCTTGTGTGGCCAATGGTCTTTCCACACCAGGAGCTCAAACAGGGCTAAGAGCTGATAAATGAGAACGAGCAGGATGTTTGGGCTTGAAGAGGCACAGGATCTCAGCCATAAGCCCATGAAGGCTTTGTACCTCTCCTTGGTCCTGACTTACTTCACAGCCGCCCCTAGCTGCAAGAGTCCTTAAATCCAAAGCTCACTTGAAGGGTCAGAACCTCAAAGAACATCTGGAAGACTGAACACATTTTTGCAGTTCTTATCCACTGTACGTGATCTACAATGAAATAAAATAAATTTCCAAAAGTTCTTGTCACCTTTTACATAGCTATCTTTAAAAAGAGCTTTGTAGAGTGTCTGTTAATATGTTTCTATGAAAAGACCAACAAGATTATATTTTTCTAGCTTTTCCTAGGGAAACCCTATGCAGAGATGGCAAATGCAAATAAAAGTGATCAGGGCTTAAAAAGGTGAATTCCAGACCTTTAGTTGCCTTTTATCATCATGAAGTTTTGATCTTGTTTTCTTCAAGATTTACATGTCCAATATTAAAGTTAAAATTTTGTTTTTAAGTACGTATTGAGAAAAATTAATATCTAACTCTGTAAGGTTTCTTGTGCAGAAATCTTTGAGGCATGCTAAACCCAGGAAGTTTTAACAAATATAAAAATCAAACAATACTCTGAAATTTCTAAATTTTTCTGGATTATGACAACTATATAAAACTTTCTCAGCTGCTGACTTTGGATTCTTTATTACCCATTCAGGTTAGAAAACTAACTGTTCTAATAATTCTTGTAGTTGCTTCCTTGATATGATACAAGGCTGAAATCCAAACTGCATTTGCACAGCTCACATACATAAGTCACTGGGTTAAATCCCCACTGTCAGACAAACAGACCCACTACATTTCTGCGCAATAGCTCTATCAAATCTGAGGTGTACTAAAAGGACATTGATTTCTACACATTCACAGTTCTGATACCCAGTTCCTGTGCATCCTCAGACTACATTGCAGCTGCCCAAATTCCTTCTCCTGTGCTTGCTGGGCAAAAACAGCTACAGGTTTAACATACTGGGCACATCAAATGCACCGAGGCTGGATCTGCATGTCTGTAGCAAAGACAGTGTTCCTGCTCTCAGGTACTATAGTCCCTTCTGAAGGAAAGCTGTTGCTATAAGGACTGGACTCGCATGGGACTACAGCCATTACACACACACTAGATCTGCACGGGGAAAATGCTGCAGGGCTGAGAGGCCAGTTCACTTAAGTGCAGATAAATATTACACATTAACATGAACATGTTGCATAGGACATGTACAATTTCTTTTCATTGCTTTTATGTGCAAGGAGTTTACAAACCACCGTGCTAACTGGAAGCAGCAAACATTGTTTTGTAATCTTTCCCCAGTCTCTGTTAAGGTTCTAATTAAATACTAATTAGAAATCAGTATTCCACTTAATTGAATTGTCAGACACTTTCATTCAGAGGCACTTAATGTTTTTTAAAGTATTCACAATTGGAACAGAGTTCCCAGAAAACCTAGCAGTAATGTGAGCATATTGTTGTCATAATGACATTTTATAAGCTGACTTAAAGTATTTTAGAATCCATGGTTCCCAAGTCACCTTAAGATAACATCCGATATTGAAAATATGAAAAATATACTGGCTATTTGCTATATAGCTTCTCATTTTGCACCTGAAGAATAAGCATTTCTTGGTGCAGAAAATGTAATTCTAATTATTCATAACCAGCGTAGCAAAAATTAAGTACACTATTACCTTAACTAAAGTTGGGAGAAATCAACAGAACTGGAAAAGAGGCAACAAAAATCAGAACTTTACTTGGTCATGCACCTGAAATGATGGTCAGAAACTAGTCCTTTCACCACTAGAGGATCTTTCTAAAGTAATATTATTTTCTATCTTAGCAACACTGAGCCTGCTCCTATTCATATTTAGTACTTTATCTTAGTTTTTTACCTTAGTTTTCTTTATGACTTTCACACAACTTCATCTCTTAATTGTCCACCTAAATTAAACAGTACATGGATTTAGAGCTGTGTGACTATCACGTGCCCTAAGACACTTGAAAATTTATTCTTATAAATGATTTCTTATATTTTATCACTGTGAAGTGTTTCAGTGTAACAAGCATGTAGAACACATTCTACATTATCCGTAAATGCTGTTTAAACATGAACAGAGAGGAGCCATTTTCTCCTGGTACTACATGGCTGAGAATGGCTCCTTTTTGCTACCCAGAAGGGCAACATAGCATTCACATGGGCAGGCCTGAAGGACATGAACCACGTCAATGAATGAACCGTTATCATGCTTACTGTTGTTTTATACTCCAACAGTAGTAAATAACCTCACATGATGGCTTTCTGCACAACACCCATATCAGAGAGAAACTGCCGTTTTAAGCACTGAGTTGTAACAAGCATTTAAGTAGATTCTATTGATCTAAAAACATTAAAGCTAGAAGAATGATCATACAGACCTTTTTCAACCTTCCATATAACATAGGCCACAGTTTTCTCTGTTGAAAGTCCTCTGCTGAATTTATTCTTTTCTCTAAAGGACATGGAGCTAAATCCAATAAAGCAGTGACATGTCTGAAGTGGGACCTGCTGTTTCTGTAGGAAGCATTCATGGACAATGCAATGGTCTCAGAGGGACTGGCACAGCCTTCCTCTAAGATCAGAATTCATCTAAGAACTAAAGAACAGCCTAAGAAAGCTTTCATTTTTGTTAATATATTATTTTTGAGGGTAGCTGAGAAACAGTTGTTACTCAGATTTAATGGGATTATTCCCACTAAGTTCAGCTTGGAATAGTTTAGCCATAGATATTCTGAGGAGTCTTATTCGATAAGAGAAAAGCAGTGTAAGTGCTCTTTAGAAAGGCTTTATTAAATCAGTAAAGAGAACATTGACCATCATAGCAAGAAATTTCCTCTCAGTGTAACAGTCTGACACAGGTGCCATGTAGTGTAGTAGTGGTATGTTTAGATATGAACTGTTCTGCTATTAACATACATCATAATGATTTCATGTCTGAGACATCATCAGCAACCACACAAATAAACTGCAGCAGGTGGCTTTTTTCTTTTCAGTTTTACTAGATGGACCTTTATCTGTGGACTAAGAAGAGATGAATGCAACTAGCTTTCCAATATGAAAAGAGTACTTTTTTCACTATCATCTATATCACTACTAAAAAACAATTATAGAAGAATAAGACTATATTTATTGATGCAGGCATATGAATTATATTGCATGATTTGAAGAGGAGTCAAAAATATCTAAAATGTATCACTCAGGTGGGAATTTAATTTGCATCATACAAGTTTTAGTTGAATGTCAACAAGAAAATATATTATGCAGTGGAATAGGTCTAGTATCAGCAAGGCACACAGAATTTCAGGAAGCAATTCAGTACTTGCAGAAATCTGACCTGAATGACCAAGTTCACTTAAAAATCTTTTTTCAACAGCTCCTATCATGACAATTCTTACAGAGTATACTTGGGAACTGAGCTTTTAGTCACCCAACTAAGATAAGAACTGGAAATCATATGCATGAACTGTTTTTTAAACATTCTTGAAAAGAATATAATTTTCTTGTCGATCTATGAAAAAGGAAATATCTGAAGTCATAAATCCACCAGAACTCACATTTGTAAAGGTGACAGCAGGAAAACGTTTTTACAGTCTAAGATGGCAATTGTCAAAGAAGCTAACATCAAGCATGCAATTTGCCCCCAGGCGGCTACAAGCTGAGAGGCACAACTATTGCAGTTTTCAAAAAAAGCAGTTGTATCCAAGCTCCCCATAGAAAAAAATTTTTAAGTCACTCAATAACATTTAAGTGTTTAAGTGAATAAATAGAGGGAGTAACTAGTTCAATAGGAGATTAAAAAGCCAGCATAGAAGAGTGCAAATTACAGTCAAAGAGTTAAGATCCAGTAGCATATAGAAAGGGAAATAGTCATAGTTTTACAGAGTGAAAAGGAATTTAGAAAATAAGATTGTTTAACCAGGAATATCAGCTACATTGTGCATTGGAAGTCACCTAAAATGACGGAAAGGCACAAGAACGTGTATGCTGGTTAAATATTTAACTTCCACCTTTTCAAGCAGAAGCTAGGATATAAAGCCACACGAAGTTTTACTATCCAGAAGATATATTTGTCACACCACTTCAACATTGTAGACCTGAAAATGCCGATTTTATTTCTATCAAAATCAGTAGAGGCTTTTAAACTTTAGGCATTCTCATTTCCACTTAACTAAAGATTTATTCCTGGGGATACTGAGAAATACTTTGGCCTTGACAGGGCTGGGCAGCTAGACTCAAAACTAACTCCTATTCATTGGTCTATGAATAAACTTTTATATCGCATGAAGCAATGAGTTCAAAGCCTGCCTATGTGCTAGAATATGAACAGAAGTGTTGACTTGATGAAATAAGCTTTAGACAAAGAGAGGGGTTTGATGAGTGGGTTTTTTGGTTAGTTTGTTGCTGCCTTTTTTTTTTTATAATACAAGGATGACATATTAGAAAGGACAAAATTAACTACGAAATATGACAGAGAAGAAATACATGTTAGATGAATAAAAGAAAACTTAACAAACCATAAAATAGTTCAAACCTTACCAATGTTTTTCTAAAAATAAAGGAAGGAACAAATAAAGAAGTAATGTATGTGTCTACTAAAAAAGACACACAAAGGATATGAGAATGAAATGGCTAGAAAACTACAGAAGTAGCAAAATGAGGAGGAAGTGTCCAACCAAGAACATACAGTGTATTAAATTCTGATGGCACTAAAATCCTACAGATTAAGTAGTTCAAAAAAAGCCAGGAGAAAACAGATGGGGAAAGTGTATCTTTGATGATAAAAGAATAGAAGATAATGAACATGTTAGCATTACCAAATTATGAAAATGTTTGATATAATATCTTAAAAGTAACATAGATCAAACAAAGACAGGAAATACAAGAACAATGACAAAAACAAGAGGATGCTAAATGTCAACTTATGCAAGCAGTCAAGAATGGAGAAGTAATTTAGCATAGCAAAGGAATTGATTTACAAGACTAATGTTAATAGAGTTATTTCTTTTTAAATCACAGAAAAGCATCAGGTATTTGAAGTCAAAAAGATTAATAAAATACCAGTAAATTATTCCAGTAAACCACCAAATGAAATATTCAAAGAAGATGAAATATTATTTCAAAGGAACCATCAATCACATTTTCTAAATACACATCCTTTAAACAACCCAATTTCTTATTTTTTAGAGAACCAGTGGAGGCAGAGCAAAGGGGAAATGAAAAAGGTAAATCTACCTACATGCCAGTCAAGCACTTGATACAGCACCAAAAATTCTGTTGCATCCCATCCCTTTGGTACTACTCTGGTGACCTGAAAAGCTGAAAAAGAGGTAGAAAAGGCCTAGAGAATTCATCAGGCATAAAGATGCAGAACTAATAAAATGTGGTTTGTTGCCTGGGTTTAAAGACTCAGAGTGCTATTATGATTATTTTTTTCCCCAAGTTAGAGAAAAGGTAATTCCCTAGTGTTGCTGAAAGTGTAAGTAGCACAAGTGTGGGTTTAACATGCATCCCTTTTTCTAATCTTATACCAACAGTTTCTAGCTGTTATACATATTTTTCTTAGCATATAATGAAATTTATTCTTAAAATAAATTTTCTTTACTTTAGAAATGCACAAAACTTGTTCAAAAATTACAGGCAACTAATAATTAAAAATACAAGTCCAAACTAGGACTGCCCCAAACAGGACTCTGTCATCTACCACTCAATGTGCCTAGAAATATTTTGAGGAATTATTTTTGGTTAGCTCATTGCCATATATTCTTAACCATATGAATGGCCAAGAGTAACACAAATGAGGAACGTGACAAATCCAAGATTTACTGAAAGCAATATGAGGAAATAGGAGTTTTTCCTCATTCTTTGATGGAAGTGTCTGACTAGCAAGTGGGTCCACATGTATATTTCTCAATAATTGGAAGCAATAATAGAGGACATTAATTCCTAGCCTACCGAAAGTTACAGGCACAATGTAAACTCATTGAATTACTTAATAGCACCTATAAAGTTACACTGGGATTTGGAAGAAGAAGGCGGCTTATGAAATAAAAACCCCGAAAACCCACAAAGAAAACAAAAACCTCTTAGTAACCTCAGAAGATAAAATTACACTGTCAGTTTTATGTTACCTGTTTTGAGTCAGGTTGCTAACACTTACTTGCACTCCATGTACCAGTTAAAAGGCAAGCTTCACACTAGAGCACAGAAAAACTTGGGCATCTAGTTTCCCTCAGCCCATTCCAACTTTCCAAGTGTATCACAGCAGCAGTTTTTATGGCTGTACATTCACTTTTTCCTCCCATCTCCCCCATACAGCCCTGTGGGTATACCCATCTGCCCTGCCTCATCTCTGGAAGGCTGCAAACAATTCTCCCATTAATACTGCTTAGTACCTACTCATGGCAGGTGAACAAAGAGGTGACAGCTGATGGTCCTCATGGACCAGGACCACATTACATGCAAGATACTGGTAAGAGAAGAAACACTTGTGTCCAGGAAGCACCACAGGACAGTTGATAGCACAAGCTATTTTTGACACAGGTTGGAGGTACAAGTTTCAAAGCCTGATGTATGCTTACTGCTGTGACATGGAGAGAAACCAGACTTCCAATGGAACTCCACTTACCAGCAGTTCCCAGATCTAATAATGCATAATACATTTGAGGGGTGTAACAACAGAGCCTTTAGCTACCCATGGGTCTCTAAAATCAAGGATGGAATCTGCATGGTAAAGTACTTTGTAGGTCAGATCATCACTCACTTCTCCCTCCTGTGAAAGACACAAATGGAAAAAATGGGAAAAGATCACATCTACTACAGCTCAGGAAACAACCTCTAGTGAGATCCTTGTTAGTGGAAGAAACAAAACAAACAAAGAGAACACTCAGGCCAGGTCTTAAGACTAGGAAGCAGGATGCAGACACCAGCTCAAAAATGTCTCCAAAAGCACTTCACATTTCTTCCTATTTTGCATCCAGAGAGAAGCACAGTGCCAGAATGACCAGTAATATGTATGACACATGAAACAAAATCTTTGCCATCATCCACATGCAGGGGTGTACTTTGCAAATTATTTCTTTAGTATGGCTTGGTGACAAAAATCAGCTTCTGACCAGCCTTGCCCTGAACAGACTTTTAAGCCTGCTCTGCATAAGCTAAGTGGATTAAAAAGAGTTTGAGGATCAGGTGATAACTGCAGTGCGTCACTGGGGAGGCAAAAGAGGAAATCTAAACAGAAAGCAGAAGTGACACAAACAGATGGAACTGGAGTGGCTTATTAGTGATGCTGAATACAATCACAAAGGCAAGCAGAGAAACATTCGAGTTCTGGCACATGATAAGTGGTTACTCTGTGGGTGTAGAAAATAAAAATAACAAAACCCAGAAATACATATGAGGAATTCACAAATTTTTAACTCTTGAGCATCCAACAAGATGGCCTTATGTGGCAGTTGAGACTGCACAAGAATGTTCAGACACTGTTCTTAAATTTCTTAAGAAACTTTATAATCTGTAAAGATTATTTTTAATTATGCATTAGAAAGTGTCAGTGGAGATGTTAATGTTGAACAGATATAGTATGCAAGGGCTTTATCAAATTTTTTTTTTTTTAATTTATTTTTCTGTTGTGAGGAAAACACTTCAGTACAAAGAAGTAACCTCTGGTCCTTGTGACTAATATACCATGTGTTACCATATCAGTGAAATATTGCTACACCAAATAAAACAAGGCATCCCCACCTTGAGGAATAAAAAACCTGAACCAACACTGCTTTTTTGAAAGCCTGATTGTATAATTCAATTGACCTGATTCTGTGAGCTTCTGAAATAGTTTCTCTTTAATGAACCTCTTCCACCTGCCAAAGGTACTGTACTTTGTTATTTAGATCCAAAGACTGGATTACAATTTCTGTTTCTAAGTTTGTCAGTGTTGTCATCTCTTTTCCTCGGCCACAAACCAGGCCGTCGCAGGAATGACGGGCCATTGCCAGGGTACTACTTGTATAAAACACCGGGATGAGGACAGGACAGATCACAAGGACTAGCTGTATTTATTTTCAGTCCAGACAATAAAATTAATTTCCAATAGGAACAGAATAATCAATTACACTGAGGTTTGGTTTTGCTCCAGCAGTCAAAATTTTTATGCAAAACATTCTTAATGAGACTCTTAACTGCTGATTGAAATAAAACAGTATGGATATTATCTGGTGAGGATAATGAAAATGTCTCAAAACAGAATATGATCAAAGACAACTGGCTATAATCTGACCAGTAGTGAGATGATATTGCAAAATAAAACTGGAAGTTTTTCAGTATTTTAGTTTTCTTCCCTCACGAAAGAACTGAGGTGGTAATTGAACGGGTCTCTGGAGAATGCCACGAAGTTTTTTTAGTCAAAATACACAGTTCCTTGAGTTTTTTCAGCCTCTAAGCAGTGTATTCTTGCCTCCTTTTTGTAGAGGAATATTTTAAGTGTTGTAAAACAAACACCTAATAGTGTGACTAAACTGGCTGGTGGGGGAGGCAAGTTCAGTGGTCGTGTATGACAGTTTGATGTCTCACTTGTGCTTTATACAACTCAGCACATTCTTCTGTAAACAGTGACAGAACAGCTTCAACCTATCTAGGCAGAGCATGATAAATCATCTAGCTCTCCAAAACTCCTCTGTATGTTTATCAGCTACTTGGCAGTGTTGTTGAGTAGTCTTCAAATCAGAGAAACATTTTAAGAAGTGAGCTAGTGTCCCCATCATTGCTTAATCCCAGTAGCCATCACACTCTATGTTAAGAATAACATTTATTCGAATATGACACTAGTTGCAGAGGAGGATAATTTTGCTAGTAAACACCAAATTTGAGAAGACTGTTCCTGCTCAAACACACACTGCTATAAGCATCCTTACCTTAGGATTCACCTGATGGATTTGCTGCCTGCAAGGTTTACCTGATTGGAGCTCCAGCTTCAGGCAGTGCCTGATGTCCAGAAGGATGGCTGGTGAAGCTACAGTGGCCAGGAAAGTATCAGATTAGCTGAAAAATGTCTGAAAGTATCCCTGTATGCTCTGCCTTAGCATGAAGCTCAGTGTTCTGCAGAGCGTATGCAGGGGACAACTCACTCCCCTGTTTAAGCTTCCTTTTTGGAAGATGCTGAGTTATCGCTCCTAACCAAAAGGCAGGTGTTTCTATTGTTTGAGCCCTTGTATGGCAGAGCATACACAAAACTGTTATTTCTGTTAATATTCCATAGTGGACAGACTGCTGTTGAAGCTAAGGCTTTTTTCCCCATTAGAGGGTCAGGGCAGTTCATCTCCCATCTCTGCCCACAGCATATCAGGAACCTGCTGATCTCTGCAAGACCTCTGGCAGGCAGCTGCTGGGACCTGTCATCCGCTTACCACATTTATCAAGTTTACAACTTCCAGAAAATCCTGCAGCCTGTGTGTGGACAATTTTACAACACACATCAATGACACATGGGATAAGTAAACGAGGGAAAGCAAATGAGGCCACTGGGAGATGTTCACAGCAACCATTGTGTAACATGAAATCTTATTTTATGGAGTAACATTAACATGAAGTGGTGTAATTTGATGTTTGTGCCTACTCCTTTACTAGTACTCTTAGAAAAACATTTACAACACATAACAGCAACATATACATAGACTTTAACGCAAACTCTTCATAACCAAGTGTTTACACAGAGAAACTTAAAATTACTTTATCTTCCTAATGATTCTATATTACACAACTGCACACCGATCCCACACACAATTATATCATGCACTCAGTATGACTTCCAATAAGGACTTTTACTAAAGTTCCCATCAATCAAACTAAAAGTCCTGTGATGCCTGTGCTATAGAGAGATAAAATTACTGATTTTTTTATTATAGACTGCAAATGGGTTTTTTTTTTGCAAATGTTTCATACAAAAACAGACTCATTAATGTGCCCAGATGAAAATACATAACCCAGGATCAACTTTAATATAACAGATGATTCCATAAACACTATCCCAACACTCACACCACCACTGCCAACTCATCCCCTGAGATAAAAGGGAGAGTGGGAGATCAGCTAAAATGAAAAGAATTGGCTCAGCTGTTCTGCCATTCAATTCTTACTGCACAGTGATAAACTCATGGGAATTGTGTCAATGTATTATGGGGTATGGAGGTAATTTTTTTTTTTTTAACCAGACTTGTGCATCAAGTCTTTCAAAACCAGCACATGCTTTTTTTCTAAACAAGCGTATTTTTTTTCCCCAGTTAAAGTAATGAGATTCTTGCCACTGGCATAAAACCAGAAAGATGCAGACCAGAATGCTGAAAACTATTATTACTGAAGAATTCATACAAAACATTAGGTTTTGTATAGTGTATTACACCCCTGTGGAAGGCTACTAGGAAAATATCAAACAATCTAACACAGAGCCACTAAAAAGCAACTGTGAGTGTGGGGTAAACCTCAGGAAATATTTTCATAGTTCTGCTATGCCACAACTTCAAATATTTAACTAAATTAAACTGCTTATACAGAATGTTCAATTTGTATTTCTATTTACCAAGTCTTGGAAGCATTTAAGTAGATATTAACTTTGCATTAAGGCAACATATTCAGAAGAAATGTCACTGGCACAGCAGAGAATTTTCCTTTTTATCTTTGCCAGGACTTCTTTTATGTGTATAGAGAGAAAAAGACATATTCATTAACATGAATATCTGCCCAAGATTTGTATCTTAGTTTTGCGACTCTCACCAAAGCAAAGAAGCAAACTTATACCCTACTAAATCAAGCATAATTCTTTGTACTCTCTAAATATTAATGTGCATGTGTATAGCTTTTTCTGGTCATCTAAAAAAAAAAAAGGCAGTGAATTCCTTACCTTCCTTATCAGATAATTAAGGCTACACATGTCTGCAAGTCCAAATACTGCACAGCCTACCCTGTTCCACAAGTTAATTGAGTTTAATCAAGTAGTTAACATGATTTAACCTTCTTCACTTTCAAGATGCAATTCTGTCATTCATGATTGAATGGAACATTAGACAGCTTTTTGTAACTACTAATATGCATTCATGACTACTTTTAAAATGAAGGTACAAGAAAAAAAAAAACCCAAAACCAGTTGGGATGCTCCATTGTAGACCAATACTCATTTAAATCACTAATTTAGTAGAATTATACCACTGTTAATCTTGCTGGTGGGCTACCTACACCCATTAAAAAGCATGAAACTGCCACATGATCCAAGAGCTCTTGTCAACAGAAACCAAATGAGTGCAAATCCCTCACATCTGGATTTCACTTCACTAGATCTCCGTATATTCGCTGCTGCAGAGACCCTAACACACAGGGACAACAGTTTTTCATATACCAGTTTTGCTGCTCTCCATGAAATGAGGCTATTGGAGGTTGATAGACACAGGGAACACTCATTGCACTGACATCCTGCACATGCAGTCTCTTCGAAGAAGAGCTCAGGAGAGTGCTTTTTGTGGTTTTGAGCTGTAAAACATGGGCTTGCTGGTATGTCCTCCCAGAATGTTGTTGTTCTGGGGTATTTACAAGGAACAAATATCAAACCAAAGCAAAATGAACAAAATCCCCTAAAATACATAAAACCAAGAAGAGAAACAAGAAAGAAAACCCTACCTCATTCTGAGCGTTTCTGTCCTCCCCTAAAAGGCAGTCAGAGAAGTAGTATAATTGGTCGTTATGTTTTCTGTGTTTATTGACTTTTGTGCCACTGCTAACCAGTGTGTGAATGTACAAGCTGGGTAATATATAGGAGGACCCAGACACATAATCTAATTGAAAAGAATATAGCTAGTGGATTTTAGAGAGAAATTGATGTTGGAGATATATTAATATACTGAATAAATGTGGGAGATTTAATCTACTCATCATTATTCTAAAGGGAACATTATCCATGATTTATGATTTCTGTTTTAAACAAGACTCAAATATGCATAATAAAGCAAAGAAGCAAAGTCTTTCTAGTATGATTACAAATAGATTTACAATTCAGAGACTCAAAAATACTTCATAAATTTTTTTTCAAATTTCTGAGCTTTCATCCATGTGCAGAGAACAGTCTTGCCTCAAAACATATTCTCACATCCTGCAAAAAGATCTCAATATATGTGGATAAATTACATGCTTAAAATATTTTGAAACATTTTAGAAAAACAGAATATATACTCCTTTCCGCATTTCGTAACAATAAATAAACAAAATGACACCACCCCCACCCCCACAACTGGGATTTCAAGAGGCAAAAAAGGACTCTGCACTGTGGTAGGACGAAACTCATAGGATTTGATTAAATTATTTTGCTAAGACACAGAGCACCAAAAATTCCCACTGTAGGATGTCAGTAATGAAATCAGATCAACAAACTGTCTGAAGTAGACATTACCACTTGGTAGTATGGTTTAAATTGTTTCAACAAAGATAAGAAAAAAGTAAAATGAGCTGATCAAATAAAATCTCTCTGATATTTGTCAAACAACATCTTTTACTACATAGAACACCTCATTGCATGAAGTTGCTTCTGCACATTCTTTAAGGCAAATCTATCAAGAATAAACTGAAGAAAAAAAAAAACAAACAAATCCAGAGTACCCAACCATCACAATCAGTATGTACTTTCCTACCCATCCAAACTGGATTTGAATGTCTGCTATAATGACACTACAGAAGAGAATGTGGGAACACTAGTAAGATGCTTAAGAAAAATAATGGATTTCAATATATTGTTCCACCACACATGAACACATACAAGATCATTCACCCTGTAAATACATGAGCTCATGCTTGTAAGTTGTTAGCCATGTGTTTGTATGAGACAGGAAAGAAAGGAAAAAAAAAAAAACACCCACAACATGATTTAGGTAACCATATTATGGCTGGTAAATTATGAATGGCAAACACTTCAGGCAATAAACAGTGATTAGTTGCTGAGCTATTCAGAATTTGAAATAAGTTGTACAGTGCTGCAGAACACAAACTGAATATGAAGAAGGAAAAAACAAATAGCATATGTGGGTACAGGAACTGACTAGCCCCATGTGAAGCTGTAAGATCAATCCCTTTATCTAGTTGTCCTTGTCAAGGCTTCAATAGCAGCATCTTGTTGAATTTCAAACACTACTTTCTAGGAAAGATTTGGGCAAGGGCTGGAAGAGCAGGAAGTGATCAGAGATGTTAACCCCACAATCCACAGGAAACTGTTGCCCCAGCAATGCCTATTAAATCAGGGAATAAGAAGACAAGAATCAGGGATAAGTTATCTTCCACAAAATATTTCTAAAGAAAAAAGGGAAGTGTTCTGCACAGTAGCTGTAGACAACTTCTTCTATAAATGTGGAAGAAACAGTTGTATATAGTAGCCAGAAAGACTTATTTTATGTCTAAGCAGAATTTTGTAGCTGTAGTTCGATAAAAAAGAGGCTACCCTAGGAGTTTTGTTAAGACCAGCTTGGATAAAACATTTGTCAGAAGTGATTTAGACTTAGCCGGTCCTGCCCTGGAGGTAAACAGGTGGGCCAGCCAGTTGTGACACCTGTCTTCTGAATCTATTTTATGATTTACATGGAAAAACTGCAAGAATATTTAACACATATGAAAATCATTATTCAAGTCAATCTATTTGGAGGAATTTACAAACACTATTTTATTTAAGTCAGATAAATAAATAGCTACAACCACATATCTCCACTCCCTTGGGGGTGAGCATTATTGCTACATGTAACGGTTCCATGGTATTGGTATCAGACTGCTCTGAACACACTTAGCTGGTGGTGACTGTCTGTCAGGCAGAGAATATACGAGCTGTAACGTGAATACTCCCTCAAAATCAGTTTTACAGACACTGCCTGCTGACAGCAGTAGGACAGGGAATTAAGGCAGAAGATTTTTGATTGTGGTCAGATCTCATATTGACTCACGTCCAATTAAAATACTACATGCTGCTTGGAAAAAACCTTGCCTTCTTGTTGCTATGTCACCTCAGCCAACAAATCTCCATTTCAAGGCAAGTAAACCACAGAATGATACTGTTGTTCAGACATTTAAAAATATTTCTGCATGAATGTGTGTGAATCTAGATACTGTGGTTTCCGAGGATGATCATTGACAGTCACTCAGGCAGAAGTTGGCAGTTAAGTGTATGATTATATGAATATTTCTTGTATTTTTAAGTGAGCCTGTGCAACACTTGTTTGCTGCTCCTGAAAACCAGGCTACAGGCAGCAGAGATAAGGGACACCGACATATAGTTGCCATCATATGTAAACATTTTTAATTCTCTGTTAAAACAATCATTAAAACCGCTGGCCTTCTACTCAAAAAAAAAAGTCTCCACTATTCTCCTTCAGAGATATACGGAGTTTTAAGAATTAGTTTACCATAAAATAGATTTAAACTTTGAATTTTAAATTGTCATGATAATTCCTTTTCTATTCCACAGTCCAAAAATCTGAGGTTCTAAGAAGCATTTTGAATAAAATACTTTTATAGAGAATATTTAATTCACAGATACTAGGGAAACAGAGTTACAGATTATTTGTAGAACTGAGCCCAGGCCTCAGTCTGCTTGGATTCTGCTCTAACGTGACTGATCAGGATGTTTATTCACACCAACTAATAAAATCAGAGGAAGGTAGCACCAGAATAATCATATAAGCAGAAATATAAGGTAATAAAACCCCAGAGTATTACGCTTCAGTTCTAATTAAGTGCTAAAACGTTTCCTAAGCAGATTGTCTGTTAATGTGATATTTTATGCAAACTTTAAACTCTCATACCTACCAATAATTAACACCTACTGCTAAGATGTATGTTCTAATGTCTGAAATACTGTTTGCTTCTAGACCTAATATTTATTAGTAGGTTTTATTTTTGACTGTTACTGAAATCTCATTAAAGGCAGTTGAAATTCTCTAGGTATTAAAAAGTTTCTATTTTAAGATAGGAAATACTTAGTACTGTCTTACTTTTATTCAGTATTACAATATACTTCAGTTTTACAATATACTTACTTCAGTTTTAACAATTACTCAAAGCATTTTGGTCCAGATTCTTGAAGATGTTAAGACCTATTTTTTCCAGTAAGAATAAGCATCCATCAGGGGCTGATTATTTTTTGCAAGATAGCATCATCTGAAGTTCTTAGGCAACTGGATTGTTTTATGCCAATATGAAAGATTAATGGCTATGTTAAGGATAACTTTCATTTATTATTTCATATTTATACTGTTTAAGTGCCTGTCTTGCTGAATCATTACTTCTATATGGTTTCTACGTATGATGCTTGGGAAACATGAATTTTGGTAGAAATTTTCAGCTGGAGTTCTGGGGGTGGGGTGGGGTGGGGGTGGTGTAGTTTCTGTGGGTTTTCGAAATCATTCTTCATCATTGAACTTGTGCTTCAAAATTTTATCTTAGGAACTAGTTTACCATGAAAGAAGTGTATTCAAATATCATAAATTCTGCAACAATTAACATGAGCAATTTAACACAACCTTGTAGAGGTGAAAAATAAAGAAAGCTGAAACCACCATATCGTGGGAAGGACAGATGTTTTGGGGCAAAAGGTGGTTAAAGAAATACCTTTCTAAGTTGTATTTGATTTGAGAATTATATATATATTACAATATTTTGAGACTCACTAAAATAACAAATGTATACATCAAGCTTGACATTAAAAAAAAGCAAGAAAAATTGAGGTTTCTGGTTTATACCGTTAATGACTATCAGAATAAGACTATTTCTTCAAGTTAAGAAGTAGTATTTCAATATTTTCACAGTTGTTTATACATGTGGCTTCGCTTGAGAAAAGATACACGCACCAGTAAGAGGAAAGGCTCCCCTTTTGACCCACAAAGAGCCATATCCTATAATCCTTAAGAATCAGGTAACACCACTCTTCAAAGTTAACTGTTCGCTTTGACTTTCCAAGGGTTGACCTTGATAAAAAGAATACGTATTTAGTATAAAGAATGTGCCATGGCTTAACCTGAAATTCATCTTTTAGCATCACTTTGACATCAGCTTTCAAAATAGAAGGAGAGACAATTTCTCAGTTAAAAAATAAGGCCTTTTAAGGATTTAAGTCCATTAAAGTCACAAGGGCTAAGAATTTGGAAAGGAAAATTTTGTTAAAAATGGTCCTTGCTACTACTTCCAACTAACATAGAAGACACTGCTTTCCAGAGCCAGTGGGAACAATAGTTATCCCCAAAACAGTCTCTGTGTGTGTCCCTGTTTTATTACTACACAGCTACAAATAGTAAACACACTCATGGTTAATTTATTAAACATATTATATAATCACTGTAAGTAAGCATTTTAAGCCTCAATATAGTACCACCGTAACGGCAAATCATGTGAGTGAAGTTAGCATTACGTCTTTGGCCTTTGATACATTGGTTCAGCAAGCTATTTAAAGGCAAGATTACATCATTGATTTTAACCTGCTCACTGATATCAGCAGGGCTAACCTTAAATCCATGTGTTCATCATTGTATATGCCCTGAGGAGAGTAATTTAAAAGTTACCATACTTAGAATTTTGCTAGCTGATCACAAATTCCTGGGAGGAAAAACTGCAAATGGATCTGAACAGTGCCCAGTACAATGAAGATCTCATCCTGTGGAAACACTTGACTTTTATTCCCTGTAGTTTTCCAGTAAAAGTCATTAACGATATAAATTAAGAACAAAAAGCACTCCGATTGGAAAAACCCACTCATTTCTTTCATCAATACACAAAATACACAGCAGCTTCCAGGAAAAATAACATCCTTCAGTAGCCTGGAAATCCTGACAGCATTCTAGGAGAAATTAATGACTTTCAAAAAGATGAATCAAATCTTTTGGGTTTGAGTTGCTGACTCTCTGATTGTATTGCAGAACTTCAAAGCTACCTCCCATTAAATTACTTAAAATAGGAGCTGACAAACAAGCAGATTAGAAGCCAAGAGAATCAGCTTTATCCTAGACACCGAAGCAGTAAAATAATTAAATAAAACCCCAGAATCTATTCCTTACAAACAAGCAGATTAGAAGCCAAGAGAATCAGCTTTATCCTAGACACCGAAGCAGTAAAATAAATAAAACCCCATAACCTATTCCTTTAAAATAAAGTTGTCTCTTATTTTTTCCCCACGTGTAAGTATTGAAAGACAAAGCACAGTAATTCTTTTTACCTAAAACAAGCCAGATGAGTCGTACTAAGAAGGCAGCACAGTTCACAAGGGGACAAAGTGAGCAGCTATCTAGAGCTACTTCAGAAGATGCTGTTGCTAAGGTCTCCAGCAGCAGTATTTCAGGTAGAAGTCAGTGGTATAAAATCATGTGGTTCTACTCAGAAAACTTCATGCCAGTTAAAGAGATAAGTCACACGTACTTATCTTGCTCTAGGACCTCATCTGTTAAATTCATGAACTAGAAATTTTTACACCTGAAGAATCACTTTTTTTACCTCTTTCCTTTCCTTGGGCTCTTCTAGTCTAGAAGGCTACAGTCCCATTCTGCTTGCTGGCAGCTACATTGTGAGCACACACAGGTAGTGTCCTTTCCTCCAGAAGGGATTCAGGATGGAAAGGAGTAGATTGTAACCACCAACACTGTTCTCTGCCAGCAAAACCCAGCTCTCTATCCTCTAGGGACATCAATTAAGCTTGCCAGTGCCTGCTCTTTAGAGACATGATGATCAGCTGTCATTCCTGTCGTACTATGTTTCATACATTTCTCATTCAGTTTCCCAGTGATTCAGTTATTCTCCTCCAGTAGAGAAGAAAGCAGAGGCACCTGCTGGGACCACAACAAAGCTCTCTAAAAAGACTCCTACTTGGCCAAAGCTATAGTAATATATAGCTGATTCATTCCATAAACCATTTCAAATGCAGGCAAAAGCATTGAGTGTATCTATTCGTGAAGCACCCATAGAATAATTGGCAGTATTTATCTTCAGTGTTCCAGGATGAAGAATTCACCTTTGTGCTCTAGGGTCCTATTTCTTGGGTTTGCTGTGCACCTGCTGTAGCTTTTGGGCTATTAGATCAGATATCTCTTCATTCCATTTCTTTCCTCAATTAAGCTAATAGCAAGTTTTGCTTAGAACTGCTGGCACAAGGTATAATTATGATGACAAAACAATTTGAGAAAGTTACTGTAGCTGGACTATATGTGGTTAGCAAATTAGTTACCTCACAAGTCAGAGTGCCCACCAAGTATTTCTGGATTGCCCACAATAATTACCATTCTGTTCTTGCAGTGATTTTTTCCAAATATAAAAATTTGTCACTGAGGTTCTAATGATTAACACTAGGGGGTAAAAATGTGTGTTTCCTCCAGATTTATGATAGGAAATGATGAGTAGTGAACGTGTTAAAAGAAGTAACTATGGATAATGGCAAATACAGAGCCATAACAGCTTTCACTGTCCGGTTTAATTAACAACCAAAAAGATTCCTTGGGACATTCTTAATTCAATCTTGTGAATATTATTGACCATTTAAACATATCATACTTGCACAAGAAGTACAATAGTCCCAAGGAACCAACCACATACAAATCTTTCCAGACCAAGTCTCATCTGGAGCAAAGCAAAATCATTAACAGCTTTCCAGTCTAATTTGTATTTTGTCCTTTTACTATTTGAAATTCTGTGAACTGTGCTGGTTCCTCCTCACTGGTTTCCAAATACAGCTCTGGTGTTAACTAGGTTCATTTACAAAAGGTGGTCTCCTTACCTAAAACCTAAAATGCAGGCATTTGTTATAGACAGCATTAAATCCTTGTGTTTAAACCCTGTTGAGTATCTGTGAGCACATCTGTAACATCTTTTCGACATTCATCTGAATTGTTATATAGATATACATGTATATAGATGTATATAGATGTATATGTATAGATATACATATATATAGATGTATTTGGCTCAGGATGCAGCCAATATATGTGGCTGAAGAGTCATGCTATGGAAATCCATTGCCAACAGGATATTCAGCATCAATCGATGGGGAGAATACCAAAATTGGAGGCAATTTTAAGGTGTGCTTTTGACAAAAACAGTTGATCTTTCTTAGAAGAACTTAGCCATTGAAAGATGAGAAACAATTTGCTTTTTGAACGATGGCAGAGTGAAGTCCTAAGAACAGGGACTGTTTTCCTTTTGTATTTAGAGAGGACCTGCATACAAGGGATGCAGGAATAACTGGAAATTTTGTGTTGGAATTATTTCATAACAGCAAACTTCTTTATGCAAAAATCACATATCCTTAGCTGAAAAGCTTTCTATTTGCTATAAAAACACACAAACCTCAATTTACATCAGGCCATTCATTTAATTTCTCCCAAATGTATCTTTTCCCCAGAAAATCTCTTCCATAAAGTTGCTTAGGTTTTGTTTCTTGATTTCTTTGAGTTTAAAAACAAACAAACCAACTCACCACCCAACCAAAGGTCAAACTTCTGTTCCAATCTGAGATATAAAAAATGCTTTTTCAGCAGAAGTTTTCCCTTTCTTGGCCAGTTCTAACAGTCACACAATTTTTTATTTGTCTCAGAAAACAGATAAATAGCAATTCTATTCTTTGATTTCTTGACCACAGTAAGAGTCACAGGAATAACATCAGGGACAAAAGGTTTGACTCCAACCTACCCATCTACCCTAGTCTAGTCAAGAAATCAAAAGGGAAAATTTGTCCCTGCTATTTCCAAATACATTCCTGAATGCCCATAGAGGTTCTAACAGCTCAGCTGTGAAAAGATATTGGATATACATACATCTAATCTTATTTATGTATCTAGGATATATTTGCATAAGCATATACATATATGTGTATGTATATATGATGGGATCTTCAGCTTCAGAAAGTTCCTTTGTGCTTTTTCAGTGGTTCAAAGAGATCTCATGATTAGCTCACATATTTGAGCAGAGGCTCCCCTGGCACAGCAAATGCTGAGGTGGTCTAGAATCAGCACAGGATACATGTTCTAAGAGCAAGGCTGAAATGTGGAGTTGGTATAACTTATGTACTGGCAAGCTGGTAAAATGGATGCTGACTGTACTGCAGTATTATGTGGCAATTATTGTCATAGTTTTGGAAAGTTCTAGAGAAAAAGTTAAGGTAGGTCATCATAGGATTATTCAGATTTACCCTGTGTGGTACAAGACTGCCTACAAGTGTCAGTGCATGCAAGTGTCCCCCTCACTTCCAAGCACAACTGTAGGCGAGGTCTGTAAACCTTAGCTGCACTGCGAACAGCTGCACACATACACGCTCGTGTTTGCTCTCTAGTACACCTTTCATAACAAAACCTGGGTTTTAATAGTAACAATAGTCGCTCTGTATTTAATGCTTCATAGTTGTTCTCAATTATCCTAATCAGGCCCAAACACTTGACTATGTACTAGTGGGAATGGCAAGTGCCAGAGAAATGGCTAAGCAGCATATTAGAGGGTTTTTTCCTTCAATGTTTCTGACTACTTCTAACGGTTCTGTGCCTCAGCAGATGATATGATTATAAAATTCAGTACAGAATTCTAACACTGTCAAGGGGAAAAAAACCCTAATTATAACAGCAAAAAGGGTTAGAACAGATCTTGTACAAAGAGCAAGAATGCCTCTTCTCACTCCCCCAGGGAACTATAAGACCTATCGGTATCTGAAAGAACATGATTTCGGGCAAAGCAAATTGCAGTCAATTGGATGTCAGAGCCAGTCCCCCACCCTCCCTGATTCTGCTTCATTCTCTGAAATTACCTTTTTTCCTGAGGGGAATGGACATAGAAACTCAAACCCCAAAACAATCTGCATGCCAAGAACTGAGTGTAATCTCAACATGGGAAGCACATTTTGTTAACATTGCAGTAGGACTGCAAATCACATCTCAAAAGTGATATGATCAATAATGACATCATACAGTAAATGTATTACAGTAATTGGCACAATTCCCTTGGCAGTTCGAATGTGCAACCTATTCCAGACTAGCGGTTTGGCCAAAGCCTTCCCCCATCATGCTGCAGCAGTCACCATTAGCCTAATACCCTGCGGCAGTTTTCAGCCAGCTCTCCTCTGACTACTGCAACAGAGTACATGTGTCCAAGGATTTCATCATAGCTCTAGTGCTAAGACACTCTAATTAATGTGGCTCTGCACTGACCCTATCAAATCACTCCCTTCTCAGCATTCCAATTTTCCAGTGAGGCACTGCAGTTTTTGTTCTGTAATGGTAAATCTAGGATGTGGGCTACACTTGACTATCTGTAACATCTGGGGGATTTCAACCTGTTTTCATTGTGCAGGTCCATGGGGATGTCACTGCTCGTGGTACACAACTGCTTTGTTTCCTCATATCAGATATGGTACACATTTTACAAAGATCATACTATACAAGTGCTTACTGATGTAGCACATCACACATTTTCAGATTCTTAATTTTGCTGACATGGCCATTTCTTCATAACTGCTTTCTTCCATTTTCACCCTATGGCAACTATTTTTACCTACTTTGAAGTTTTAACTTGTGTAGGCTTTTTCACCTCCATAAGAGACCAAAGATAATTTTGGTCAATTCATAAATTCATAAAGGAGACACAAGTTCTAGATAGATGCTTGGTGGCTATTTTCAAGAATATGATATACAGTAGTGATTTAACAGTCTCCCTTGGCAGGTTATTGCAGTGCTTTACTTTTGTTCTTTGAAGCTTGTCCTGGTGCCTAATAAACTACCTTTGTCAAAATATAAGCACCCTGCTCATTATTTGTACACAGAGAGGGAAGAGTTTAATCCTTCTTACCTTTCACCTAACTGAACACTGTAGTGCCAGGGTCTGAATTGTCTTTTTGCATCTAGAAAAATTCAGCCTCTATTCCTGCAACCTTTCATAAGGGGACATTTTCTAGAAGTGGTGGTTCTCAGCAGCTCTTTCTTCTGGACCCCTCTATTTGGTCCTTACATTATCTACCCCTATGGGACACAGACCACGTGTAAAGACTTATAAGATCAGAGCACGAGAAATAATTCAGATGTCTTCTAAACAGCATGGGAGCTTCTATAGTCTTGCCTTTAACAGCACAATATCATAGATTCCCATTCAACTCATTATTCACTGTAAACCTCAGTCCCTCCGCACAAGTACCATGAAGCAGCCAGTTACTCTCTCTCTGTAGGTGCAGCCAGTTATTCCTGCTTACAGGCTTGGGGAGGGGAAGGCTGAGCAGAACAGTTCATAAAAGTAGTTTTACACCAAATTAAAACTGGACATATACATGTTGTCAAAGCCATTCCGAAAGTTTACCCAACACTGACAATCACTGATTAGGCTGAAAAAAATCTGCTAGGAGGAAATAAAGACTAAAGGGAAAAACCCCCACCAAAAACATACAATCAAGATTATTTATTTGCCATTAATTAGTATTTATCTGCAATTGTTTCAACATCAACCTCTGTTAATCTTAAAAATATAAAAGTTACTGTTTATAATTTTGCAATACTTAGTCCTAATGAGGATTAAGAAATCGTTATTCAAGATACTGAATGAGCACCAACAAAGTTATTCTGAACTGTGGTAAAAACAGATTCAAGATACAAGGATGTATCTTGAAACTTTCACAGTGGTCTGTAAAGGGCCAGACTATTTGTTCACTGCCTGTCCCAGCCTCTCAGTAAGAACAGTGTGGAAAAGCAAACAAAAAGGGAGTGTGGCAAAGAGCCCAAGGAAATGAACAGCAAGTGCTGGAAAAGGGAGCTAGATCTTGGATTCCATACATTACAACACATTAGATGCAGTCTCTGGATTGTTCTGCTTAGCACAGCTCTGCTTAGACAGTTTGTACACCCTGTTTTCCAAGAGACACAGCTTCATTTTAAGGTATCTATAATATGGGGTAATCAAAGAACACTTCTGAGACTGAAAAAGCCAGTGTGTGTTCTAAGAAACACATACCACCAAGAACATTAAGGTAGAAAATACAGAAAACATTCAGGTATTTTGCCTTGTAACTGAGTATCTAGTAATAAGCAAAAATATTTAAGTTTTTTGGAAAATGCATGTTGTCAGTTTGATTTCAGAAACAGTCTAAAGTGTAATGCAGTTATTTATATTAATCTTTCAGGAAGACAACTGTGAAATCTGCAGGAGAGTTTCTGACTACAGTAGGATTTTACCTGTGCAAGAAAACGTAATTGAGTGTGCTCTGCCAACACTGTAGGACATCTGTCATGGGCACGTACATTTTTCTGAATGAAAAATATATCATTTCCTTCTCCAGAATCGATAGATTGGGATGAAGCAACGTGACCAAGAACATGCAGATAAGCTTACAGATGTGTTTAGAAGTGAACCAGATTTCCTGAGATACAGAGGACTAGCTTCCCTGTGAAGAAGTGCTGCATATTATATGCTTCTTGGAAAGTAACAGGCACTCTCGGTTCTGAAAGCATTAACATTTACAGACTTTCAGCATTTGGCACAATCAAACTCCAGGTAAGTTTTGCCAACTAATGTTTTTGGAATGATACATCCTCTAAAGAAAAACATTCTTTATTTCTTTTCTGACAGCGCTTTGCATCATACTCTCCATTAAGTCTGATGAAAAATAGAGATGTATGTGTATGTGTGTGTATTATATATATATAATTATAATA
>NW_010255796.1:29362-29906 GCF_000690775.1 Eurypyga helias | reverse complement strand
TCCAACCCAGATGATTCTATGATTCAGTTTGCTTGACCCTAAGGGGGAGGAGGAATGCAGAAGGTACTGAATGGACTGAAACAACACGTGGTTGTGCAAGGAGTAGACACCCCAAAACGTTGCACAGAATGTCTCATGTTGTGAGCAAGGAGGTTCCCAGGTTCTGCCCAGCTGCCCTCAGTGTAGGAACAAGCAAGGAGCAAAAGAGGAGCTAGGGGGTGGGTTTATTGTCCCTCTTTTTTTTTTTTCCCAATCTGTAATCTTGTTCTGGCCAGAAGCAGCATCCAATCCTTAGTTTCTGTTTAAGGCAGCCATAGTGAATGTCATTTCTGGCTAGCTCGTTGCTAGCCAGGACATTAGTGTCGCAAACAGTGAGCAGGGGTCCCCTTTCTCCTCCTATGTGTCCTCTAATTTGCAATGGTCAGATATGCCAATGCCTTGTAGAAAGCCGAGGGGAGTCTTTTTACAAGGGCCTGTAGTGGCAGAACAAGGGGGAATGGGGTTAAACTGAAAGCTGGTAGATTTAGATTAGATATCCGGAAGT
>NW_010255796.1:4414-29218 GCF_000690775.1 Eurypyga helias | reverse complement strand
GGTGCCCCTGCCCATGGCAGGGGGGTTGGAACTGGATGGTCTTTAAGGTCCCTTCCAACCCAACCCATTCTATGATTCTATGATAATGTGAATTTGTATCCCTCTAAGGTAGGAAGAGGCCAGGTCCTACTGGGAAACTGGGTATTTGTGCTTGGATTCATCCTATAAACACTGGGCAGAGTAAGATGTGTCATTGCCCCGGGCTTCTGGGTAGTCAGTGTAGCTTTGAGCATCTTCAGATGGAAGTCAACCCATCCCAGCTCAGAACTGCCCTCTGAAAGTTCCTGTTTTTCCCATTATCAGCTCAACTGGGGTGATTCAGTCAAATACCCAGTGTTTTTTGGGCGGGACGGTGGGTCTGAAGTAAACAGCGCAAGCAGGGAAGAGACTCCAGAGCAATGCCAGGCTAGCACCTGGCTGTCATAGAGGTTGGTTTTCACCAGAGCTTAATGTTCATATTCAGCAGGTGCAGCTGATATCACAGATACTCAGTGTTGCCTATGTTTTTTATTTGCTCATGTTCCTTCCAGAAGACTTCCCAAAAGAATTTCAGGAGTTGAGGTAGACTCAGACAGCTGCTGTGGATTCATGCAAGGGAGACTGGAGCATCTCTTAGGATCTTGAAGTCTTGGGGATGCATCAATAAAGAAAGCAACCAAGTGCAGCTGTTACCAGTAGTGAGAATAAATGCTGAGTGACTGTATCTGTGTCTATGTAGCACCTGAGAATCTCATGCTCATTTTAAACCTCACCAGAAGAAAATACTGTTGGATTTTACAGAGCAGAAACATCACTGCAGAGCTTCTAAAACCTGTGTTTACAAGACTGCACTGCTCAATTCCCTCTGTAATTGAGATGTGGGACCTGTATGTTTTTAAAATTCTTGTCCTTGCTCATGTAATTTAACTGTTAGGGGTTAAGTGCAAAGTAGGCATGTGAGAGCCCTTTGCAGTCAATACAGTGAGAGGCTAGGTGTCTCCAGAGAGTGATTCATGTCCCTTTTCTTACATACCTGTATGAGATGTGAAAAAAAGGGGTATGTCTCTCTCTTTCCACTGGCTGCAGAGGGAGCCTGGTTGCTGAGCTTTAAAAAGGTATTTTCAGGCGAGAGAAATTCCAGCCTAAGAGATTTTGCCAAGGTCAACCTTGAAGTGTATGGAATTGGGATCTGGAGTCCCAGGCTAGTGCTCTAAATCACTGAGCCATCTGTAACAGGCCTGTAATCTGCATCAAGAAGGGCATCGGAGCTCTGGGGCTAAGAAAAAAATTACAGCCTCTAACTACGATTCCTGTTTGCTGTCTCCCTGCAGATCAGAAGGAAACTAAATCTCTGCTTGGAAGGGAGCACACTCGCCCACCTCACATGGAAAGGAAACCAGGGACAGGACTGGAGGAGATGGCTGAAAAATTACCATTTTTTTGGGAGAAAAGGGTAGTACAAAAAAGAGGTGTGGGGATGCTGAAATTTTCTGTACTGTCACAGAAGTGAACTGTGGGGCTGTACAGCAGAGGAGCCCACGGGGCTGCAACAGCTAGAGAGGATCCTGGAGGGCTGTGATGTGCATAGTGATCCCTGCAGTAGCCTCCCCCTGGAAAACCACAATTTCTTTGCAGCGAGCACCTGTCAGTCGATCGGCCTGTGCGGAGTGTCATAGGCTGCATGAATAATAGAGAAATCATTTGAACAATTAGCTAATTAGAGCTAATGAGAGCCTGAATCACTTATGGCACACCTAGGGCTGATGGGGAATTCTTTGAGAAAAGGGCCTTTTGTCAGCAAACACTAATTCATCACTGTGGTAATGAGCTGTCCTGCTTCTTACCAACATGTATCAGACTGCAGGGTAATGCCTGGTGGTTAGGGCGCATCTCTGGGTCTACCTGTGCCTGCTCATTCCCAAACTGACAGCTGTCATAGTGTGCTTTTGAGGTGCAGGATGCTGGTAGCACATAGCCTTGTATTTTTAAGCACTGGGTTTCTCTGACTTGTGGTGCTAGAGAAGATGTTCACAGTGTAGCACCCTCACCCCGCCTGCAGTGATGTGGTGGCTCTATCAATAAAATACAAACCCAAAAGTGGGCTGTGAACAGTGGGATGGTGCCTGACTGGGGTGATGGGTAATGCTAAACACTTCAGCTGACTTTTCTACAGGGCTGCTCTTTGTGTCAGGAGCTTAGCTTTATGCTAAGATACCTGAAGCTGAGTTTGGGCAATTGCTCTCTCCTCCTCTGTGCTTTGAGCATACAGGTGATCAGAAAAGCATTCAATTCAAGGGATGTGGCCTGGCAAGGGTCTTGTAAGGAAACAGTTTGTAAAAGCACATTGCTCTCATCAGAAACCATAAAGAAATAGAAAAGAAATACAGCGTACAGCTAGAGGGCAAAACTTTGGGATGGTGACGGAATGCTTGGCTTAGTCATAATGACTTTACCAAGTGAAGCTCTACCAGGATCAACTCGTGACACTGAAAACAAATGAACAAAGCCGGGCATTTCAGAACAGTCACTGAGGTTGAATGCAACACAATTGCAGAGAGTAGGTATGAAATGCTTGGCCACGGACCTTTAGAGTTAAAAAAAAAAAAAGAAAAAAATACACCCAAAAGGAAAAAAATGCTCAAGTAAACTTGTTTCCTCTCAGGCATTAAATGGAGCCACGTTCCAGAGGAATTCTGTCATATCTGTACAAACACAACTACCACACAATAGTTAGTAATCAGGATAGTTTAACTTATGGGGCTAAATGTGACTCTTACATCCTTATTTAGATACTTGGCTTTTACAGTGTGGTCTTGGAGTCTTCCTGTGTCTTCCTTTCCCAGTCTGTGTAGTATGTAATGCAATACTTTGCTTTGCTCTGAGGCGCTACTTTAGCACTTCTTCATTTCCCTCTGGTGCAGCAGTATCTCCCAATCTGCCGAATGGAGGCACATCGTTTATTTGATGGATTGTCCTAGTGTCTTGTGTAGAAGTTGTGATACCACTAGTATACAGATTGTAGGTGTATACGTGTGTGTAACTATGGTGAAGGAGGGTTTGCCTTCCTTACTGTGGGTCTCCTGAATGATGTTTGTAGAGAGGGATTCCTCAACTCCCTTCAGCCATTTAAAGGAGTATAGTTTTGGTGCTCTGTGTGGTCAACATAGACTAGTGTAATCTCTGGGCAGTTCACCCAGGTGGTCAGACATCGCTCTTGGGATGGGATGGACTTCCTTCTGGGGAGGTCTCATCCCTTTAGTGGCACAAAGGAGCTAAGATGGGACTTATGTGGCTAACCGTGGGTATGTCCAGCGTGAGTGTCTGCATCTGAGCAGCTTGTCTTCGCTTCCATTGTTGTCATACAGTAAAGAGCTGGTCAATATATGGATCTAGAGCATGATTCATCCCCTCCCATCCCACACAGATGAATCATGTTCTAAACCCTGTTGCATTTTCTGTCTGTAAGGGGAAAGGCAGACAGCTCAGATGCACACAGCTGCACCACATATATGTAGGGAGAGGGGTGATGAATCTCAGCTGAGTGACTATCTCAGGTCATTCGGGAAATCTGTAGCTGACCTGGGTATCGTCAGGACACGTTGATGTTTGAACCAAGTGCCTAATGCACGAAGAATTTTCAAAATGCTAACTGTTGTTTTAATAATAAAAGTAGTCAGACCAGGTAGATATTTTAAGACGCAAAAATCCTGTTTTCCTGCATATGGTTTTAGTTATAAAACCAGAGGGGAAAACAAATAGAGAAAATATGAAATATAAAAACCGTTGCTTCTAAACAGAATGTTTTTCAAAGGTTTCCATGAGGTGTTGGCTGCTCGGCAAAGCAGACTGTAAAACAACTTTACAAGCCACATTTATTCTAAGAGCTCCACTTATTGAAGTACAATTCAAACTCTTGTTCTGCCGGCCAAGTTCCATAAATTAAACACTTGTCCAATAACACATACCTCTCCACTTGGATTCTCTGTTTCTTTTTGGCTTTGTGTGTCTGTGTGTCTCTCTCTCACTCTTTTTTTTTAATCTTTTGCAAATGGAAACAAAAATCGGCTTGCTTCTTTTACGGAATGGATTTAAGAAATAGGCCAGTAAAAGTGAGAATAAGGAGAGGAAAAAGAAAACAGGTCAACTTTTTAATCCAGCTACTAAAATCAGGCTTTCATTCCATCATATTTATGTCTTGGTGACACAGATTTAAAGCTAAGGCTACGTCCACAGTGTTCAGCTGCATGATGCCAAGTGCCTGGCCGAAGCAGTGCCTCATCTCCTTTACAATGCACTGGGCGTTAGATGTTGGAGAAACCAGCAAGGTGACCTGTGGGCAGAGAAGGGAGGTGGGACCTGGGCTCTGCCTTCAGGGAGAACCCAGTTTCCCTCCGTCCCCAATGGTGTTACAGGCTTAGGGACGTGATGATCAGCAGGACCAGCCTTTTCTTACAAGAGAAGGGACAGGGGAGGTGTGAGAAATTTTCAGATGGCCACCCTGTCTGACCTGGGCAGGACTGGGTCTGTGGATGTGCCAAGAAAAAGCCCTGCCAGCAGTGCTCCATGCTTACTGTGTCTTCCCTTTCCCACCTTCTTTCCTGTCGCTGTCTGTCGTCACCCCTACCCTGTCTGCAGCTCTCGCTGCTCCTTCAGTTCAGTGTAGAGCCTCACATCCAGGCTGTGTCTAAATCTTTCAGATTCTTTCTGTGTGATGTCTTTTGAAACTGATTTTCTTATTCATCCAGGAAGTTAAAACTTTCACCTAAGCTCTCTCATCATATCACTTCTCCTTTATCACAGCATCTGTCTTTGCAGTCTTGGCAGTCACTCCTGCCATCTTCCCCACTTTTCACTTTGATGTGACCCTCTTTCTCCTTCACACTGACCGTGAGCTGCATGTCTTCCTTTTCAGATTCAGTCATTGCTTTGTCCCATCAGGAGGGAAAAAATGATTTCTGCATTCACCTGACTCATAATACTGCCTCTATTTGCCAGAAATATTTCTAAAGATCCTCTCCTGTTGTACAAAGTTTAGATGTCCTCGCACGAGTTCCAAAGAAATGATGCCTTCTTTAATCCAGAGAGTAGCAAGGTGGAAAAAATACAGCAAGAAACTGGACAAGATCTCTGCTTTCTTGTTAATTCACAGTGGAAACTTGGGTAAGTCAGCCATTGAACGTCTCTCATCAATTCAGAGGTGACCTCTGAAATGAGAATAATCCTTTTTACTCACTACAGTGATTCAGGGGCTTGTTCTGTAGGGGTTGAATGTGACGGGCAGTCAAATGTGAATCAGGTTGGAGCAGCTAGAGAAATTACTGTTCTTTGTTGGAAGCTACCTTCTGCCTGACTGAGATACCGTAACTGATGGGTGTGACAGAGAGGACTGGGAAGGAAACGTGCTTTTAGGCCATTTTAAGGTGAAAGAAGACAGACTTTATTTAGCTTCTGCTGAAGGTGCTTTTAGGCAGCACATCTGTGTAAAGTTGGAGCAGCTCATGTGATCAGTCCCAAAGGCTGGGGACTGATGAAAAGACAGTGGGGACATCAACTCCCTCTGAGAGGTTGAGGGTGATGATTACTTCTTAGACCGCCAACCTGATCTGCAAGAGGTCACAGAGGGCTTTGAACAGGGAAATTTTCCTGTTTCTTCATGTAGCTTCTTGAGTGGTGCCGTGTGGTGTTCTTGCTCCCTGGAGGACCAAGGGCAAGGTAGGGTTGGAGCATCCGTGTCTCCACCACTGATCTGCAGGGCTAAGGTGCTCTGTGACCTGCAACACTTGGGTGCACTCAGCTGTGCTCCAAGTCCCAAAAACTAATTAGGCATTACCGACAAACCTTGTCTAAACTGCACAGTTATTTGGTTGCTCAACCTTTAAACTCTTCTTCTGGGATTGCATAGCCTGTACAAGCCATGGGTGTTGGCAAAACCCCTTAATTTTGGTGTGAAATGCTGGTTTTGCTAGCTTAACATGAAAGAATCAAACCTGTCTCCAACAAATCTTTGCCTGTAAATGTTTTAACTGCAGTAACAATCACATGGTGTCTGCTATTCCTGGGCTGACCCAGCTGAATACTGGACTGTCTTTAACAATGCATGGTAAACCACAGACTGTAAACTGCTAGGTGCTGTTCACAATGCATAAAAATGTCACAGCTTGGCCAATATTTGGTTAAATCTTGAAACAAAACATACAGCATTTTAATAGGGTAACCGTAAAGGCATTTCTCCATATAGTTCACATCACTTGCTCTTTAATAGAAAGTTAATGGGGATTTTCTTTTTTAGATAGCAACAATTTATCGTTTGTTTCCGTGGTAACTGCAACACTGTGAACCTTCCTTGAAAACTCCGTTGGGATTCCTGCAATGTTAGTGAGCATAATGAATGGTAAATGTAAAGCAAACCCATTGAATCGCTTTATTTTAAATTCTGGCAGAGACATAATTTCCCACAGTTCATAAACATTTACAAAAAAGGAGTTTACATGTAGAAAACCAGTTGTTTTTATCACTCAGATCAAAGAACACGTTTATCTGGATGTACGGATGCATTTTCAGCCAGCTTTTGAGAAACTCAGGTGACAATCTTTAAGAAGCTTCACAGACTAATACCAAACCTTTGAAGTCTGCAGCTTTGCTCACCTGAAAATACAGACATCACTTCTGCTCTCCGTTCTGCATGAGCCTGAAGTTTGCACTTCAAAGATTATAGACAACAGGCCAATTTCCCGGGTTGCTAACAGCACTGGGACTTACTCGAATAAAACGAAAAAGTAGGGCACATTGCAGAATGCTTTGTATCCACACCCACGTAGAAACCTCACTGCTCGTGTGCCAGATGAATGGCATTTGTGCACTGGAGAAATGGCCTTATGCTTTTCGGAAATGCAATGGAGGGTTTTCTGGCAGCCTAGAAAGCCAACTGTATCCTGGGCTGTATCCAGAGCAGCATGGCCAGCAGGGAGAGGGAAGGGATTCTGCCCCTCTGCTCTGCTCTGGGGACACCCCACCTGGAGTGCTGCTGTGGAACCTTCAGCATCAGAAGGCGTCCAGCTGTGGAGCCTCAACATCAGAAGGATATTGACCACTTGGAGCGAGTCCAGAGGAGGCCACGAGGATGATCAGAGGGCTGGAGCACCTCTCCTATGACGAAAGGCTGCAAGAATTGGTCTTGTTCAGCCTGAAGAAGAGGAGGCTCTGGGGAGACCTTACTGCAACGTTCCAGTACCTGAAGGGGGCTACGAGGAAGCTGGGGGGCAATTTTTACAGGGGCCTGTAGTGACAGGACAAGGGGTAACGGGTTTAAATTGAAAGAGGGGAGGTTTAGATTAGATGTCAGGAAGAAGTTCTTCCCAGAGAGGGTGGTGAGGCACTGGGACAGGTTGCCCAGAGAAGCTGTGGATGCCCCATCCCTGGGAGTGTCCAAGGCCAGGCTGGATGAGGCTTGGAGCAACCTGGTCTAGTGGAAGGTGTCCCTGCCCATGGCAGGAGGGTTGGAACTAGATGATCTTTAAGGTCCCTTCCAACCCAAACCATTCTGTGATTCTGTGATTCTGTAATTCCCCTAATGTTAATGACCTTTTCATCAGACCCCAAGATAGAAGGAGCGGAGAGGAGCAGGAGATGCAGATAACAACTGTGCTGCTGCTGAGACTCCTGGCAGACCCTGGCACAGCTCCATGGCCCGGGCTTCCTTTCCTTGCAGCAGCTCAAGCCAAGAGCTTACTTGGTGAAGTCTGGTTTTCATCTCAGGTTTTATTCCTCCGTAGTTAATAGAATAACACTAATATAAACGAGCGAAGGGTCATATCCATCAACCTCAGTGGAGCTGCTCTGGATTTGTGCTATTGTACATATAAAAGCTGTTTCTGGTGCTGTTTGCAAGAGGTTTTTTTTTTTTTTACTATAGGACCGAGCGTGATTTCTGCATGCTACCGAATCCGTGCGCATCCCAGGGTCAGGGCTGCAGCACCTTTCACTGGTGACCATGTCTATCCACTATGGCTGTGCTCCAAAATGTATCTATTCATAGCCTGAGAGCTTCAAGAAAGGAATGCTATTTTGTGGGGGATTTAGAAATTTTGAAATGGTGCGCAGAACAACCCTCCTCCTTTACATGAGTCCCTAAGAAAAATTTGAAGTGGCTATTATTTTTTAAATGTTGTTCTTTCAAAATATTTAGTTTTTCTTTAACCTTTGAGAATTGCAATATAGTATATCTGCAATATCAGGTTACAGATGAAACAAAGTGTGTTTTCAAGGTGGAAAACTGGAACACCAGAGGTTGAGAAGCACTAGAGATTTTCAGGAGAATATCCTTGTCACTGTGAAATTCTTTGTTTTGTAGCTAGAATTCCCCCCCCACCAGTGCTTTATTACTGGGCTGTGAGAACTATAATATCATGTAACTGAAACATTAAATACCTCCTGCCATTTGAAGACATCATTGGCATATTTTGGTAGCCAATGTATTTGTGTTCAGGCAGGATGCTCCAGCCATATGCAGGGTTGTGACAAGAATCTAATAAGGTTGAAAGCATGTAAAACCTGATTAAATAAAGTTTCTAATTAGGGGTGGGTGTTATTTATTAGAAATTTAAAAAAATTTTTAAATTTAATTTGAGGACTAAGAGGGTCAGATGACATGCACAAATTAATACTAATTCTAATATCAGTGGGGGCATGTGGTCTAAGAACTCTGACTGTTGTGGCAAAGCTATTAAATGTGGAATTTGTGGAGGGGGCAAAGAAAATTTTCACTCTCCCAGCAGAAATGCCTGAGAAATGGTTCCCAGGACAGGTCAGAATATATTTTGTGGGGGCCTCCTCTGAATGGCAGTGCGAGGTACTGAGATAAGCTCCCATCCCTAATACTGAAAGGTGAAAGTACTAGTGTGCAATTCCTTATTTTCCTGGCATGCTTATAGGTTGGACAGAATTAATTCTGGGGGGATCCCTAGGATGCTGGCGTGTTGGAGGCTGTGTTACACAGCTCCACAGACCTCCTGCATCTGCGGTGAGGGCCTACCACTGAGCTTGTCCTAATGCAATCGAGCTATGGTGGACCTGTTCATGATGGCCTAAGGGTCCATCATGTCTAAGGTCTTAGGTAGATTGACTTTCCCAGGTGACCTGCTCTGGGCACCATGATATACCTGTGTCTTGTGTGCTGGCGGGGCAGTGGGGACATTGCTGGCTCATGCTGAGGTCCCCGTGGGTTGTGTTAAGTGCTGTCTGAGGTTCAGCCCTCTCCATGGATGCAGGTAATGTTTGGCACCTCTCTGGGTGCCGAACAGGCTCCTGGTAGTGGACTTAAGCCAACACCAGACTCTGCCTTTTGTTTTCCAGAGGCTGAGTTATGGACTTGGAAATAGGGCCAGGGTTAAGATTTGTGAAATTCAACACATGTCATCCCAGTTTATTGATGTACTTTTTCATGCAAAGGGCATTTTTTATCAGTTTGTTTTAGCTATGGTGGGAGCTGGGGCCAGTGGATGCCTAGTCCACAGCTAAAATTGGGAGTGGGGTTAGTGACCACAGTACAGGGGACAAATGAGACTAAGGTTTGTGCAGGGTTATGTTTTAGCTCAAACATTCATGGTTGTGAGACAAGGGAAGGGAGAGAAAGGAGGACATTCTGCCAGACCTCCTTCTGTGTTTCATTTGAAAGTGTGAGTATTATAAATGGCCCAGCCAAGGGTTGGAGATGTGTTCAGGCTGGGCTTCCAGAAAAGGAAGGTTGGAGATCCAGGATTAGGTCAATGTTCGACTCAGTCAGAAGAAAGGGAAGGAGGGAGGGGGAGTTAGGAACCAGATCAGAGTTAGGGTCTGTGAAACAGGGAAGCAGAGCCAAAGTCATAGCCAGTTTCTGCAATTCACACTTAATTATTCAACTGGAAAGAGGTGTAAACGTGGTATTGGTGTCTCTGTGTGGTGAATCCCCAACTTCATCCTCTGCATGTGAATGACACCGGCTTCACTCTTACAGCTGGGTGGGTGGGCCAGTTTGGGGCTCACCTTTAGGCAGAGTAGTGTGCATTGGCCTGAGGTTTAAGGTTAGTTGCAGGTGCAGCAGTGATTTGGAAGAACACGGAGGCAGGTCTTGGGAATTTAAAGTTTAAATTTATTTCTTAAAGTTAAAAAATAGTTCTTAAATTTTAAAAATATTAGAATTAGATTTTTTCCAGATATGTTTACAATTCATATATTTAAAAAAAAAAGATATATTCCTTATTTTTGTTTATCAGTATAAGCATATGAGAAACTAGTGTTTTGATGGGGTTGGGATCATGAAAAGAATTGCTGCAGGATGAAGGTTAGGATTGAATTTTGTTGGCACTGTGGAAGAAAGCTGTGTGTTGCTGTCAGTGGATTTGGGTGCTTTATTTTAAATTTTTACTCCATACGTATTCCTGGCAGAGACTGGGCTGAGAGTAAGGATAGCCTCTGTGAAACTGGTGACTACAGAGCTACAGTTATTTTCAAATTTTCAACTTCTGTGATGGAGGATATTCTATCACTTTACTTGAATACGTTAAGCTCAAGTTGCTTGTGGTGCTTTATGCCTTTCTCATTCCCTGTATTATTGTTGAACTTTCTTCTACAGGATTTGAAAGACACATTGCAGACCCAAGCTTATAGCTGAACTTTGGCACGACGGTGAAGGAAACTACAGAGTTTGCATCAGCTTGTTTTACTCACAGTGAATTTTCACACTGCAGAACATGCCTTATCTATAGCCAAGGTTAGATTTACTGCTAGGTTCTACTGTAATGCTCAAAATGCAACATTTTCTTTGAATGAAGGCTTCCAGTTATGTGGAGGAAGCATCTAACTAGTGTCAGTTTATTTAAACACCATATTCTTGGGCTTGTGTGGCCTTGAATACCTTCTGCATTGCCAGTGCTTGGGTAATATAGGGTTTATGAGACTAAAGGATGCATAAAGAGGGTTATAACATAAATTTGCCAGTTGTACTGAGTCCAGTGCGAAGGTTGGGATTAGTTCGGAGGGTCATAAGAAGTTGAATTGGAAAGCCAGGGCTTTGGCTGAAATTTGCCAGCTGCAAAAAGAAGAGCCGGGGGCTGCTTCCACTTCGTTTGAATCCCTTAGTCTGAACGCTTTATCTGGAGCCAAAGATGGGGTCAGACTTGGGGTCAAGATACACCGAGGGGTCCTTGTTATGGACCAAAATAACTTTCCAACAGCTTGCTCTGGGATTCCTAGGAAGGATTTTTCTCTGTTTCTAGGAAGAACTGAAACACTATGGTGACACAGTCAGGGAAAGAAGCAGACTATAAATAATGTTGCCCTTGACATCAGATCTGTTATCTCTGGACCACGGTCTATGTTTTCTATGTCTACAATATAAGCAAAATCTGTGGCTGATCCCCATGCCCCATCATGAGTAAATACTGTTTTCCAGATAGCGTGCTTAGAGTTCCCATCCCTGTCGCTTCCCCTTTTGCCATTAGGGATGATAAAGCAGAAGCTACCTCAGAAAGTACCAGAGTAATAAAGATTTTTATTTGAGTAAAGATTTTAGAGCATCTTGGCCAAAAAAATTAATTGAAGAATAATGTATCACTTAGTTTTGTGCTATAAGAGAGGAAAAGTTTAGAGATCTTTCTCTCTTTCTCTGTCTGTATGTAGGAGAATAATTTTTCAGAGAAAAATGAATTTTATTGCTAAAAAAGCAGTTTCAGGTCACACTGCATCTAGCAATAACAGCTGTATTTGGCAGAGTACTTTGTCAGAAGAAAATAAAAAGTTCAAATGCAGGAAGGGAAAATCAAAGAGTAACAGTCTGGATGTTTTAAGGCCTAGTTTAGCTAAATTCAGTGATAATTTTTCAAAGGAGAAAAATACTGCAATAAAACATTTATTGTTTTTTCGTGCTTGTTTTCATTCCTTTGAGAAAAATGAAACAGTTTAAGACTCATCCAATACTATTTTTTTTCATATTTTCTTTCAGTTCAACCATTAAAACAAAAGAAAATCAGTTATTCACACAGTTCTCATTATAGATTATCCTAGATGAAAAATAAGTTCATGTTCTGGATGGCCTGACCCAGTACCCTTCAAGAAGACATCATTTGGTTTAAACAGACATTGGCAAGGTCCGTAGTAAGTACATGAATGATTAAAGAAAACCAGATATTTGGAAATTAAAGAGAAAAAAAATAATCATCTGAGTGTGAAAAGCCCTAAAAGACATGTGTGAGAACTAACTCATCTGCATGGCTTGTGCTCAGACCCATTTGGTGGAGAATTGTTGAGGCCTGAGGCACAAAGAAAGATGTTTGGGCAGCAGAAGCCAACTTGGAGGCTGTAAAGTGATTTGTTTCTATTTCCTAGTATCAATTTGAACAGTCAAATCAGCTTTACAGCTCTGAAGTAAACACAGTTGGGAGTTTATGTGAGTTCAGGATGGCGTAATCTGTATGTTTTGGACATGGTAGGGGAAGGAGAAGAAACATTTGCAGCCAATTTGCCAATATGTTCCTCATTTGACATATCAACAACTTTGTTGAGGTAATGGGAGAGATAAGTATTTTAAGTTGTAAATGCTTAAGAAGCTGAGAATCTGGAAAAGGGAATTAGTTTTGAAGTTCAGCAGTCATTTATAGCCAGATACATGGACTGTTGTGAGGGGACTTTGGGGATTGCTGTTCTTGCCTTGTTAGTACCTTGACTCATGCTGGAGCTCACTGTCCTGAGTTGTGCACCCAGGGCATGACCTGGGGCAAGAGACCTTTGGCTTCTTGGAGAGTGGACATGCCTAAGGCAGAGGGCAAGTGAGAGTCTGGCTCAGACAGAAATCTTTATGCTGTGGGTTACATCCAGCCTTCCAAAGTATCCATTCCACCTGGCAGCTGCCTCTCCCCAACTCCTGTCCTGTGGCAGGAGCAATGAGCTGCAGCTGGACGAGCTGCTCCAGCTCTGCTGGCAGCTGGCTCCTGGCTGCTGTTGTCCTGGGATGAGACCTGCACAGAAAATACTTCTCCCACGTGTCTTTCCAGCCAAAGATGGGGGAATACTTTACTTGTTAACTGAGCTGAAGATGAGGGAGACACAGGGAAAAATGATGTCATCACACCTGCACTGTGTTCATGCTTTCTTGCAGAAATAGAGGTGCCTGAGGACTCTGTTCCAACAGGGTTGGTTGAAGCTCAGGATCTGCCCAAAGGTCCAAGTTTTCTTGTGACTTGAAGACGTTATGTCCTGTTCAAGCCGTGGTGAAGTCAGAGGACTAAAGGATTGCTCTGTCATCCTCAGTGGTTTAGCCACTGGAACAGGGCCCCTCTGAGCTCAGGCTATTCATTGTTTTAAAAACTAATTGATATGAATCATGATGTGTTTGGTTTGTAGATCTTGCCCTTGGCATTCAACAAAGCTGCTTACAGGATTGCAATCTTTATGTGACTACAGCTATCTCAGCCATGCACTGAACTCAAGGGCAGAAAAGCCTTCAGGGATTTATTAGTATAGAGCAACTTTCCCTGCTTCTGAAAGTCTCTTAATAATATTTTCTGCAGCATACACCTGCTTTTATCTCTGGACTTTCTGAGAGTGGTTCTTTCCTTGCCTAAGGCCTCAGTCAGATCTAGAAATAGCCCTGTCCTAGCCTTGGCAAGGTGTGTGGAGTGCCTTGTTCTCTGTTTTTCAGGTGGGGAACCTGAGAGTAGGATCATTTAAGGCTGACATGTTTGCTTGTGATTATGGCAATATCCGTAATCAGACATCTTAATAGCCAGTGTGATTTTCTAATCTGTGTGTTCAGTCTGAGCGTTGAAGGCAGCAGGAGGCAGGAAGGCTTCACAACAGGGAAAATCAAGCCATACCTCTCTGAGTAAATGTAAAGCCCAAAAGACACAGTTTCAGCCTACCCACTTCTGTATCTCCATGATTCAGTCCTTCATTCTACAGTGAAGCATCAATCACACTGCTGGGAGCGTGGGACAAGACCTCATGGAAGGAGGTAAGGTATTAAAGAGCTTTTCAAGCTTTTCTTCTGTCCTGGACACCACCTTATAGCCCACTGGGAGGTATCTCCTGCCTGGCATCACACAGATGGCGCGATGTCCGTTGGGCATCCCAACAGGGACTCAGCTCTGATGCATCATCATGTTGAGCTCTGGGCTCGGGCTCATGGTACGAGATGCCATGGCTAAACCCGTTGCCATGGGTGGTCCACCCTGGGGTGGGCTGATGCCCACTCAGACTGAGGCCCAAAGGTCCTTCCCTCCATTGTTACCAGCTATTAGTCTGGCAGCATACTTTGGCCATAAGCCTTGTCTGTCCTGCAAGACTGCTCCCATATTTATAGCTTGTTTCTGAATCAAAGTACCTGATGAAATTTAGAGAGGCCAGCACAGATAACCATCCCACTAAAGCCCTGTTTTAGAAGTTAAACAGGGTCTAAGTATCCAAGCAGTCTCATGTTAAAAAACCCAAAGTTTCTGGGATTTCAGTGTTGCTATTGGTAAAATGGCTTTCAGGTCTTTATTATGCAATCAAAATTCTCGAATCACCACTTGAACTAAATGAAAGCTTACTGTGTGTGCATATAATTGTTTCAGTTGCCACCTATTACTTGATTGGGGTTGGGTAAGGTTAGCATAAGAATTAATTCATTTTCTTTGAAAGTTATGCATTATGAAGTAAGAGGTATAAAAGTTACATTACACACGGCAAATGTCTTGAGGGTTTGGTTTATAGACTTGTTTATATTTTTATTTTAATGATTATTACTTTCTCCGTGTCATTTCCACTTTTGCATCTCCATACTCATTACGTTTTTATTATCTCTTTTATAAAATCAATGGCTGCCAACCAGAGTTTTTTTCTGGAAATAAATAGATCCAAATTTATCTATCCATAAATTAAATGTTGTGGCTGTGAAAGGGAGATTTCCAAAGTCACTGATCTTAAGCTGAAGCCAATTAATAGCTGACCTTTCATTTTTATGGACCATGGAGTGCAGCACATCCATCTGACTTGGCAGATTTGAAATTATCCAAGTGATAGCTGAACTGTGTTGAAAAATACATTAGTAAAATTAGTGCTCATGAAAGGAAACAGATCAAGAACCTTAGAAATAAAATCCTCCCGAGCTCGTTGCAAACCCCACTGAAGTCAATTATAAGTATTTCTTTTCACTTCAGCAGGTTCTGGATGAGATCGTTAGTCACCCGAGCACATACAGGTTTTCAGGGCCCATGCAAATTTCAACCAATGGGTCTCATCACGGACCCCAGCGGATGCCTGTTCCCAAACAAGCTGTGGGACTGGTGGGTGGAAAGTCACGGAGGGAGAGAAATCTGCTTAGAAAAAACAGCATCTTGAAGTGATGGGAGGACAAAACGGAGTCACTGGGCAAACTGAGGGCCACCGCCTATGAAGCAGAAAACACTGCCTTCTCCAGCATGTGTCCAAACACAGTCGCCTGTGCTAGCATTAGGGAAATCTTGTGCCCGGCCGTGGATACTTATTATTGCTCCTATCACAATGAGGTTCACTGGCTAGGGAGACAGATGTGTGAGGAAAACATGTTTATGAACAACTCTGTGATTTCGTGGCTATTTTACCATTGTTAAAGGAGGGATTTATATTTTTTAAATTGCCAGAGAAAGCCCTGCCAACGTCTAGCTGAAGTGGGCTCAACCAGTCAGGGTAGGAAAAGGCCAAAACTTCTCTCTGAGCTGTAACATTGCGCCTAAGCAAATTGAAGTGTGAGGATTTGTGGTGATCCAGAGTCCACTCTATCCTGGATATCTACTGCATCCAAAGAGGGCTGGGCTGGGACGAGAGAGGAACACAGAGGGAGAGAACATGGGACGAGAGAGCTCCCTGTGGGAGCTCAGCCCACGATGAAGGTGGGAGTGACTCAGCTACAAGGGGCAGGCACTGGCTTTCTTCATCTACCTCCAGTCCCTCCACACCTAGATGCTCCTTTTTGTTCATGAAGCCCTGTGGTTACTTCCCCAAGTAATATTGGACTGAAATGTCTTCCGCTTTGAACCACTGGCAAGAATCAGGTGGTCAAATGCCTTCTTCCCACAAGAGATGGTGTCATGACTCTGCTTGGTAGTTTCATGAATGCCAGCGCAGACTGGGATTATGGGTATGTTCATGCTGTTATTTTGATGTATTTGTGGAGTCTGCTAGCTGCTTTGGGAGGTGTGAGATGTGTCACTAGGAACAGGTGACCTCTGGTGTGCCTAGGAGGCATCCAAGCCTGAGTTCTGCTTCAACGGATGCCTGTCAGGGAAGGGGTGGGGGTCCTGCTCCTCTCCCCTCTGTCCTGTTCCTGGCTCATGCAAGCTCCCTTTTGGACATGGAGCAACACCAACCTTTTGAACCTTCTAAGCAATGTAAATGTTATATGTAAGAGAATAATTTCTGAACAGAAAGTGCAATCAATAGAATATGTTCATCATATGCCACCCTACCTGATGCTTTCTCTAAGCATAGAAGCAATCTCTTCAGATAGTTGGGCAAGAAATAGCTGGGCCAGAAGTAGCCTGGATGCAATAGTAGAGGGCTCTGTGCAAGTTAAATTACCCTTCTGAGAGACAGAAAAGGATATGATAGCTTTTTGTTATTGGGAATCTTAAAAAGAACAAAGTAAAGAGTGTGTCTATTTGCAGAAATAGGACTTTTAACTTGTATATCTGCAATACAACTATGATCACTGTTTATAAAATTAATCAGTACATTTCAGCTATATGTGGCCTCTGTTCTCCATAAAAAAAATATTTTTTTTAGTGTGTATAGATTCTATTTTTAATAATCTTTATTTTCTTCATGGAATTTTGGTGTTCTGAAACATATCTTTCTATATTTTTCCTTTGGGCTGAACACTAAAAATCCCATTATATATACAGTACGATTCCTGGATCATCAAATCCACCTCCTGCTTGCCACTAAGCAACCCTGATAGCCCGATCCACAGGCTCATCTTCGTGCATTTGAGAACCAGCCAGGTTTCTCCCTGGGTGTTTCCATGGAAAGGCTATCCTAGAGCTTTGTCAAATTTGGTGTTAATCTGTTCTTTCCTATTTTCTCTTGTTCTATCTGCCAGTCTTCCCCAGGCTCACTGGGAAGATGGGGTGGTGGTAGTTGGGAGACTAATTGCCTTGTTAGAAATAAGCGCACTGAGTGAAATTCGCACAGTGGTCTGAACAGTGAAAATGTAGCATTTGGTAATGGCCAGGCTTCTGGTGTGTTGAGCTTTTGCCTGTTCAGCTGACCAGTATCGCCTTGTATTGTGTTTGTTTTTCCCATCTGTTTGTCTGTTTCAATCTTTTCTTTTGTTTCAATCCAAAACTATTTTGGAGCAGGGCCATCTTTTTGGTTTGAGTATGAACAAAATTGACCCCGATGGGATTTATGATTAAGGCTTCCATAAGGAACATGATATGAATAATAAGAATAATATGAATAACACCAGAGAATATAGTCAAGCTTGCCATAGAATATCTAACACAAATCCTATATCTAAAAATAGAATGCCGCAAGCAAAAGAGATGTTCAAATTAATTTAATGCATTTTTTATCACTGGGATTTGAAGTGGACAGGGAACTGTATTTCAACGAACTAGCATTTCCACTTACAATTTTTCTAAGTGGGATTTTTAGGAAGTAATTGTTGAACTATGCCCATCCCTGCTACTCCACAGTGATCCCCCACCATGCATATTTAAGCAGGATGCCAGTAATCATGTGGCCATTTTGGCATGTCTTGCTGGAGTTTTGCGCGAGGAAGCAGAGAAGGCATTGAGATCGAGCTCCTTGTGTGGTGGACAAAAAATTTCATTACCTTTAAGCAAAGAGCACAACGTTCATTTTAAACAGTGCTGTTGTTGGAGAGGGAGAAGGGACATCGCAATCCAAAAGCTCCTTAAATGGGATTTGAAGTAATGAATAGCTGTGGTTATGGGAAGTGAGAATTTATGGAGCCATTGGCTACTGCTGCCAATCCTAATGATTAGTGATTCACCAGGTAGAGTTATTTGCACGGTGGTAGCACTTTGTATGTTGATCGTGGAGCTGGATGGACTGGAAGGTGCTGCATGAGTACAGAACCAAATATCATTCCTTCTCCAAAGAGTTTACGGTCAATATATATTAAGGTCAGTTTTTATATGTGGCTCTGTAAAGCTAGATAGGGGACCAAAAAGAAGGATGGTCTGTTGACAGTCCAGTGGTCCATGTGAAATAAATGAAGGGTTCGACGGAGAAGTGTGGTTTGGTAATTTTATATTGTAATTACTAACTGCAGGTGTTATCAAATCTCGAGCTCTGTTCTGAATGTAGGATTGGGTCACAGAGGTGTGTAATACCATCCTTTTATCTGGGCACTCTGTTTATTTTGTTGCATAAGTAAAGAGCAATGGGCTTAGAGACCTTTGTGAAGTCTGTGGGTTACGTTCCTCACCTCGATGGCCTCCGTAGAGGCAATCTGTAAATCCGTGCTCATGACGCACTGGTCTGAGGCAGCTCACAGGGCTGGGGAATTTGGGACTGCTTGCTCTGCATGGCAGGATGAGGCATCTTGCTCAGAGGTGGTAATGAGTGCTTTAAGGAGCCTGACGTTACTCCAGTTCATTTTCCCTCCTCTCTCCAGAGGCTTTGGAAAGACAGGGCCCCAAATGCATGTACACTGGTCACTGTCACCAAAACTATCCCTGCAAAGGATGTGTCCACTGCTGTGTCCCTCTCAAAAGGGTTGTGCACCCTGTGTTGACGACTGTAACCAGCAAGAGCCAGGATGGGAGTAGGGAGGTTAGGGCAAAGCCAAGGGTATCCCAAATTTTCTTTTCCCTCACCTTGCTCACTGGGTATCCAGTAAAATATTCCCAGACCATTTTTGCTTGCTCCCTTTGAAGAGCCTTCCTTGCCAGAATGCAGAGAGCCGTAAATACATGCTTCATGTAGCTGCCACTTTATTTATTGAATTAGTAAAGCTTAATAAGTCCCCTATTATTTTGTTGCACTATGGAGAATACAGGTGCTTTTTTTGCATAAAATTTTCACACAACACAGCAGGAGTTGCACTTTAAGCCTAAATAGCATGCACTTCGTTATCTAATTTTTGCACGTTAATCCTCTCAAGATGTCTGTTAACATAAACCTCATTAATTAATGTTCCTTTAGCATCTGTGAAGGTATGATTCAATGTTTTCAAAGAAATTAGAAGGCCACAGAGTATTGTATTATGAATAATAATATCAATAACATTTAAAGGCATGTAGAGTAACTTAGCTGACTCCTTGGCACTGGTGGCACATGATACAGAAATATACCACCCTGTAACCTCTAATCAACAAAAAAGAAGGTCTTATCTGTCCTATTTTAATTTTTGCTTATGTTCTTAGAAAATCACAGCTGTAGTAACACTTTGGCAATTGTCTTAATTTCAACATGGTTTCTTGAAGAAAAAATGGGATCCCCACCCAAAATAAATGTCTAAAAAACCACAGAGGTCTGAATGAGAGACTGTGGACTTCCCTTTTAGTCAATGGCAATACACAGGCAGCTCCAGAAGGTAATTCATCTGACCATGAGCTAAGAGAATTCACATCTAACCCTTATGCAGACAACAATGTTGCAACAAACTCAAGTTCAAAACTCTATTTATACAAAAAAAGTGAGTACTTAATTGACTTAAGGGCATTCCTTTGCCCTTCTTAGTTTGAATGGGAAACAGCAGAGAGTCTATTGTCTCCGTTTTGGCATATCTGAAGCCAGTGAACATGTCAAACACACACTGTGGTCCTGAAATCTGTCTCTTTATTTCCAGTCCAAAGGGATCTGGGATTTTTAAGTAAATGGAAAAAAATTTGGATAGTTGTCTTGCAGAGCAACTTCCAGTATTGCGTTGCTTTAGTGCTTGAAATAATACCTTTCATCAGAAGATGTGAACCTACTGAATAAGCATCAAGCCTTCACTGATAGGAAATGTACACAACCAAAATGGAAAAGATGGTACCAAAAGTATAAAGAGCTATTTAAGTGTCACCACCATAAAATTCTACACAAAATCTTAAACATTATCTGTGGATGTAGTGCAGGGGAACTTGGTAGAGATCATGGTGAGAAGAAGCAGCACATTATAATAGTTTCTGCTCCAAAAGTTTGGAGTTAAGACTCCCGCAGACATTCTTAATCAGAGATAAACAACTTAAATCCTCCTGTTAGCAGTATTATCTTAAACCTCATGGGTTATTTATTGCTGGTAATGTTTTTGACAGAAGAGCTGATTAGTTGTTGGAGCAAAGTACCAGGGAAAGCAGTGGATTCCTCTTGAAGTCTTCATCTCAAAGCTGGAAGTCAACATTACTACGCTCAATACAGCAGCTACGGGATGAAATTTACAGTCTGTATTTCATAAGCTGAATGCCGAAATGTCCCTTCTGGCCTGAACTTTTATGAATTTCAGTGTTTCTAAAGTGCCTACAGATCCTTGAATAAAAGACACAATTGGAAGCGCAACATATTTTATGGGAGAGCTCCATCTGCCTTACACAGAGGCAAAGAAAACTTCACGCAGTTGTAGAGGGAGCTCAGGTACATGCACATTTTATTGAACTTATTACAACTTTCAACCAAGTGGGTGCCTAGGCATAAATAAGCTAGGGCAGACTAGTTTTACTAAAATACATACTTTTCTCACTCTGATAGGCACTCAAGGGGCTGCAACTGCCTGAGTCTCAAGGACAATTTTAACAGCAGGACCATTCTCCTCAGGGGACTGCTCTCACTTTTTCATTTAAAAAAGGAGAAAAGAAACCCAAGCCTAAACATATGATGGTTTTATTATGTGAAACCCAATAGGAAATGAAGTAAGAATATCAGACTGCTTTCAGTTGGGTAGTTTCCTAGCAAGGGATTTTGTTTTAAGTTGGAAGAGAGGCAGCTGTGTTGGAGGCTAGTTTCCCTTCACCTAAACATCAGGAGCACTTCAGCACTTCAATTGTACGGAGGTCGTTGGGTGAGCTAGGCAGTTCAGAAGGTAGAGGGCTTGGTGGGAACTCCTGAGCTTTGATCCAGATTCTGCTGGTTCGGAGAGGAAGATTAGGCTGTAGAAGCGGTGGGAAAAGACCCCTCTGAAGGACTGCAGCAGCTCCTGGTTGTATATATTGGTGTGCACACAGGGGTGCGTGTGTGTGTGTGTGCACACTCGCTGTATAAGCCAGCCAGCCGAATTCCATCTTCATGGACAGTTCAATGGAAAGTTAGCTTGAAAATGCAGTATATCATATTTCATGAATTTAATAGGGTTTTCATGATTTTACAAAGTGCTTCAACCAGACACTCACGGCTGGAGGCTGCACAGCAGGAGACCTAAAACACTGCATCTGTGTTTTTCAACTCTTGCCAGAATCCATTGAATTTGATCCGGAATGACTATGCATCTTTGGAATGTACATTCACTTTTCTCTTGCCTTATCCAAATAAAAAAGGGAGGGGGGGAAAAAAAAGAGTCCTATGAGAATTCCATATGGAAACACTAAACTAGCATTATAAAGGATTTCCTATAAACAAAATTACGGTCACAAATTTTGGACTCAGACCACGTTTGAAACAAAGAGCCCTTTGTCTCCCTCTTTCTAATATATTATTTTATCTATGTCAACACACGCATTTTTATTTTTTATAGATATGTATAAACAGATGTGCACGTATACACTCATGCAAAAAATTAACGTATATATAAGTTTGAGGTCCATTTGCAATCTCTCTTATTTTTTTTTAGATTGCAGAACCCTTAACAAGAGCGAACTTTAATCGTTCTGTGCACTAAATCCCTTGAAAATAAATATCCAGGGCAACTTCAAAAGCCCTTAATTAGAAGCACATGTGTGGTGTTACAAATTTCTGGCTGAGGCGGCTGAGTTGTAATTTAATGTTATGATCTGCCATAAATATTATCCATAATGAGCAGACTTCGTGTTACACTTCTGTACATCAGATAACTGCAATATTTTTTGTCTGCTTTTGTTCAATCACTCAACCTTAAGCGAAGTTTAAAATTAGAAAGAAAGAAAGGAAGAAAGAAAGAACCAGTTTCCCCACCGGGGAGCTGAACATTTTTGTCCTTCTAGCTGTAAAGAGGTCTATTGATTTTATTCTGTTTTCTTTGTTGTAGTTTAAAAATGTGGTAAACAGATAATAACTTGGAGATGATGGGGGAAGGGGAATAATAAGGATTGGAGGTTAGTGAGATGGCTGATAGTTTTGGACATGTTTCTGATGGCAGCTTGCTGGAATACAGACTGTGTTTTACCCCCAAACCCTCTCATATCTCAGTTCTATGTGAAAATCTAAACTATTTCTGCCCTTGTGTTGTACCTGACCCAAGGGGCAGTTGTCTGTCATACTGCAGAAACTTGAGGATAGAGGGTAAAATTTCCTATGTTAATTTTAGGTGCTGTTTGTGAATTGTTCTGCAGCCTGGTCGTACCTGTCTGTGAATATGTATATGGATGTGTATGTGTGTGGAAGGAGAGAGGTAATGAACCAGCCAGTAAATTTACAGTACAAATATACAGCTGTAAGGATTATGCACTGGTTTCCTAAATGTGTGTGAAACGATACAGGAATAGTGTGGGGCCATGGAACACGTCCACAGACTCATGACTCATGTATAAAGAGGCAGTGCGGTTTTGGACTTTAACCAACCACGCAGGCTGCGCCGTGTTTTCCCTGCAGAGTGCTCTGGGACCACCCCCCCCAGCTCCCCAGTACCTATTTAAAATGACAACCCTTATCTGGTGGTTTTGACTTCATGTATCCGAGTGTTGCCTTGGCTGGCTTTCCACGCAGACACGGACACATCCTTTAGCCTGAGCCCAGCGCGCAGGAGTGCTGCTGTCTCCTGGGCTACCTCCCCTCGACAGAAGATGCTGCGTGTCCGCAGCCTACACTCCCTCCAGCAGCCTGAGCATCTCCCGCGTTTTCTCCCACTCAAACAAACCTTTCGGTTGGAACCGCTTTTATGCTAGATCCAAAGAAACTACTGCAAGAATGAGCAAAAATCTCTGTCAAGGAGCCCAGGGTGTGGATGTTTGTTACTGACTGCAACGGCTCGCCAGATAGCTACATGCTGACGGGGCGATTCAAAGCAGGGAAGCGGTGACGAAAGGCACAGTTTCAAGCTGCAGGCACTACAGGGCCAGATATAAAGCAAATAGATGGGTGGGAAAGAGCATGCTCTGTGAGCATGATAATAAAGTGGTCAGATGGCACTGTGGCATTGATCCCTGCCTATTTAGCTTTTGCCAGACTCTTTGGCTGCTGCCACTGCTGCTGGGGAGAGACTGGGGTGTCTGGGATGGTCTGTCCTCCCAGGTAATGTCAAGCCCTCATAAGAACAGTTGTCAATTGTGGCAGCAGGAGGAGCTCCAAATCAAGTTCTCCAGGGTTTCTCCACAAGACTTTCTGTCTCAGCTGTCCCTCATTCCTGAGATGCCTGCATGCAGTTTTTGCCTATGCTGTTGCAAAGCCTTGAGCCGTATCACATCCTATCAGATCTCATAACTCATATCAGATACGGAAAATTGCAAGCCAGGTTTATTCCCTGTGCTAACCCCCCTCAGCCCAGCTGAGTTACACGGAGATGGATTTGGCCACCTCCTTTCCCTCTTAAGGTACTGCAGAGCAGAAGCAAGGCTGTAAACCTTCCAGGTGACAGGTTATCTCCAGAAAGGTTTGCCAAGTTACTTTATAAACTTCAGCTGCACAGGAGAGGAGATAAAAGCTATAATGTTGCCTATCAGTCCCCATGATGGATATGTACTCAGTCTCTGACTGTGTTGGATGTCTCCAACCAAACCTTTCATTAAAGCTGCAGAAATAAAATACCTTTACTCTCCCCGTCACCTTCCATCTCTGGTTTCTGGAACCAGAAGTACCAAGATATGGAGAGGCTGTTGTCAAGATATTCCCGCCAGAGGTGATGGAAAAGCCCATTTCTCTGTGACTGCCACCATCAGTTTGTAGGCTGGGAGAGTTCAGATCATGCCTGGAGCCCTGCAGAGATGTGAATGTGTCTCTGAATACAATTGGTGCTCAAAGTCATCTCCAGTAATGCTCATAGAGGTACATCTAGTGGTTTGGACCACCTCCCAGACCAACCTTAAACTAATTATAGAATCATAGAATCATAGAACAATTTGGGTTGGAAGGGACCTGAAATTAGATCATCTAGTTCCCACTCCCCTGCCATGGCCAGGGACACCTCCCACCAGAAGGTGTGAAGAATGTATCGCTGAAGAAGTTGTTTCGAATTTTTTGTTTGATAATGTTATTAAACAATTCACAAGTTGCTTCCAACTGAAGCTCAAGACGTTATTTAAAAGTGTTTCAAAGCAACTCTCTGAAGGCCCCCACTGCCACCCCCACCCCTGGCTGACTGCTGAGCCATAGGAGACTTGCCCAGCGTCACATTGCTGGCAGTTGAACCTCTCTCCGTTGTGTCCTTGTTTGCTATCAATTACTTGCGTGTGTGCAGCTGCGGGTAAAATGGGGGTTATCTGATGCACCCCCTTAAATGGGAGCTTAGGAAAGCTACGCATGAAAGATGGTGGGACAGACATAAAGTGAGAAAGTGCTTTTTCAACTGAGATCAAACACTAGTTGTGAATTTGAGCCAAACGAGACCTCAGATTTTATGTCACCCGGACTGATGCTCCATGCCCTTCATGTGGCTGCTCCATCTCATGTCCTGGACCAGCTCTTCCAGAGCCCGAAATCCTGACCTCAAAGAAGGGACAACCATGGAGATGCCGCGGTGAGCATACTCTTCCCAGGGAA
>NW_010255796.1:797-4393 GCF_000690775.1 Eurypyga helias | reverse complement strand
AGGTAAAGAGGACCTTGTGGCAGGTTGTGAGATGCCTGCAGGGTGCTTCCTCAGTGTCTAGCTCGGGTCTTCCCCATGTACCTCCTGCACTTAGAGCTTTGCAAGGGTGACAAAAAAGAGATTCACAATTTTACAGATTTTACAGTCTCTGTTTGCCCACAGAGGCCTTTCACAATGAAGAAAGCGTAAAAACGAATCCCAAACAGCAATAGAGTCCATTCCTCATCTTCTAGACCTCCCAACATTGCCAGCTTGCTCTTCGCCATCCTTCAGTGGGTCAGTGTGTCAGGTTGCCCTTGAACTCCCCATTCACTTAGCTGGGTCTGGCCAATTAGGAGTACCGTGCACCAGTCATACAAATAACTGACTACTCACTCTCATCGTCATTTCTTCAGTTCTCTATAGTTTACCTTGATTGCCTCCACTGACTTAGCAGGCTATGTGTCAGACCTGAAACCAGACTATTTGGTAATGGTGGTAACGATGGCTGTTCTTCCTTTGGGTTGGCTTGTATTCAACTTTTCTTCACCAAAGCAGAGTTTTCTGCCACAACCTAAAGAATAATATCCATTTAAACATGGTAGAGTACAGCTTGTCTGACCAACTGTCCGAGCCCACAGGGACAAGTCATGTCCCTCAACCTGCTAAACTACAGCCTTGTCAGGGGAGTGGGTCCCCTCTGTGCGTGTACGAGCCTGTGCAATGTGCTCAAGACAGATGGAAGAGACTTGCTGCCCCAATCACTCATTTTTTTAGGATGTCGATAGGTGGAGCTGAAGGAACAACACAAAACACACAGGTGAATGTTTATATGGGTTTTCTGCCTTTTTGGTGTATTTGGAAGGGATTGCACTTGTCAAATGACAGAAGTGTAGCTGTATAGTGAAGGAGGGGCATGAAGGACACAAGTCTGCTGCAGAGAAAGATGGAGGAGCATTAGAAAAGGAATAGAAGGCATAGAAATTTCAGTCTGGGATAAAATATCTTTTGTCTGTCTATGGGCCTCTCCAGAGTATATTCTGCATTTGCTCCAATTTCTACACATACAGCATTAATAAAAAAAGACTCTACTTTTCTTGGTAAATCACATGCAGAGGGAATGTTAGCATAGAATTTTGCATATCTAGCTTACATTAGACAATCATTCAAGTGTTTTGTGCGTCAGAGATGTCCACCTTGAGATGATGTAGATCTCAGTTAAGGCAGGTGAGGTACACTTGAACTGTTCCTCTGGCTAAATAAATCACTTTGTGAAAGAAGCTTGAGTATTCCATGTAAATAAGGATTCTCATGTCATGGTTTGCTTAGTCTGCTAATCAAAACATGTAGCTCTGAGCACTTCCCATTTAGTGCAGCTTATGAAAATCAAGCATCATTATTGCTGTCTGATACATTATCACCAGCAGCCATATAATGGGCAAAATGTTTCTGGGTTGGAACGAGTGCAATTTATGATTCTAAATTATTATGTATAAAGAAGGAAAAGTGCAGCTGGATATTCATTAGACGCATTCAATTTAATGTATTGAAAACAGTAAAGAATATGTTTTAATTAATAAGCCAAGTGCACACGGCATGGAATCTGTAAAGAAAGCCTACAGAGCTCTGCAGCTCAAGAGGGAGTGAGCCTGCATTCATGTGCAGACCAGAATTCACCTGCTTTGGTTGACTCTGCTTTATCACCAGAATTAGCAGATTTTGCCCTTCAGACCCAACAGTGATGCAAAAGACTTCAGGCATTTTTATGTGCCCCAGTGTTTGGACTTGCAATTTGCAAATCAGTTTTGGGAGGAAGATAGCTAGCATATTGCAAAAATCAAGACCTTTGGTCAAATTGTTTTAAGAAACATCAAGAACTGTTAAAAAGATGTTAGAATTGTAAGCGCTGCCTCTGTGATGCAGTGTTGGAAGGAATGTGTAGGAAGAAGCTGGACATCTTCAAGGGCTGTGAAGTTCAAGTCCCCAGGTGACCTTCAAAATTAAAACTGCATGACTGACATTATCCCTAAGAGTTTGAAAATTCCCTGAAGATATCTACCAAAGGATTTATTTCTTGTGAGGGGTTCTTAAAAAGACCCAAAATAGAAGTGCAGTAGCGCAAACAGTTATTAAAGTTACTACTGGGACTAGAACTTTCATTCCATCTCAAAATGCTCATTGGAGAATTTTTTGGCACGTGGCATTAACCATGTTTGCTAGAAGCCAGAAAGTGAATCACCTTGGAAAAGCTGAGCAAAATTTCCATGGCTGCCAACATGCAAGGACAAACAAAATGTATTTCCCAATTATAAGAAATGTTTAACATGGTTTTTAGATCATAGCCACTATCTCAAAATCAGTCGGTACTTGAAGTTTTTAATTTAAGTTGAATGTTCTTGACTTTACTGATGTTTTCTTATTGGAAATAAGTGGAAGGGACTGGGTTGCAGTATTATACTATTTATATTCAATTCATATTAGCTATCAGAGTCCCTGATCAAAAACATACTTCATTAGGTATGGCCTTTCCTCAGAAAATCCACAAGCCAGGTGTGACCATGATTACCCACAAACTGGGATCTCTGGGGCCACATGCACCCCACAGTGCCTGACTGAACAACATGAAGTCCTTGATCCTGAGACCCTGTGTTTTAGACCGTTCACAGAGACAGCAGTGAAAGGAATAGCCTTGGTGGCCGTGGGCTGTTTAACCTTTTAGAGATAAGCCACGTTACTAGGGGGTCCTAGGCAGAAGCTGTACCACTACTAGCAATTTAGTGTGAGTATGCACAACCCTGGTTAGTTCAAGCAGCAATTGCAGTGAGGATGTGGTGACAGTCAAGCAACCAATGCTGCCCTGGGTGGGTTTTACATAGAGTAAAGCTCTTATACCACCCCGTCGAGTGAAGCTTTTATAGCAGCCCATCAACAAGGCCAAGCACAAGGTCCTGCACATGGATCGGGGCAATCCCAAGCACAAGGACAGGCTGGGCAGAGAAAGGACTGAAAGCAGCCCTGAGGAGAAGGACTAGGGGGGTACTGGTGGATGAAAAGCCGGCCGTGTGCGCTGACAGCCCAGAAAGCCAGCCATATACTGGTCAGTATCCAGAGCAGTGTGGCCAGCAGGGCAATTCTCCCTCGACTCTGCTTTGGGGAGACCCCACCTGGAGTACTGTGTCCAGCTGTGGAGACCTCAGCATAAGTAGGATATCAACCGGTTGAGCAAGTCCAGGCCACAAAGATGCTCCGAGGGCTGGAGCCCCTCTGCTATGGGGACAGTCTGGGAGAGTTGGAGTGTTCAGCCTGGAGAAGAGAAGGCTCTGGAGAGACCTTATAGCACCTTCCAGTGCCTGAAGGGGCCAACAAAAAATCTGAGGGGGCCTTTTGACAAGGTCAGGGAGTGACAGGACAAGGGGTAACAGGTTTAAATTGGAAGTGGGGAGGTTTAGACTGGACATGAGGAAGAAATTCTTCCTGGAGAGGATGGTGTGGTGCTGGCAGAGGTTGCCCATAGAAGTTGTGGATGTAACGTCTCTGGAAGTGTCCAAGGCCAGGCTGGATGGGTCTTTGAGCAACCTGGTCTAGTGGAAGGTGTCCCTGCCCATGGCAGGGGGTGG
>NW_010255796.1:0-786 GCF_000690775.1 Eurypyga helias | reverse complement strand
CCAAACTGTTCTGTGATTCTATGTTACTGTCATCTGATGTATATCCTGTAATGAACTCAGTATGCTGTCCTCTGGAGAAGCAATCACTCCTCACAGTATCCTGAAAGCGACGCCTGGAGTGCCTGAACTGCAGGCTTGCTATAGTCTGGATGTGTGCACAGCACTGCGAAGACATGGCAAGGGTCTCCCACCTGGTGCGTTGCCTCCAGCCCATCTGCATGGCTGGTTGTGCTTCGTCTGCACAGCTGAGAAACTATTCTGAAAGGCAGATAAGAAACTGTGTCTTCTTTGCAAAGTATGTGAGGTTTGAGCCTGAATGAAAGTGTCTGGCCTTGGAGAGAAGTAACGAGCACGCGCAGATGAGAGACTTTCAGTGTGGATAGAGAGGAGCACACACACAGAGGGAACAGAGGAAACAGAGGGAACAGAGGGAACAGAGGGAAGCTAGCTAGGGGAATGGGATTGGTCTTATCCTCTTGCAATTGCGGAGTAGAGCCTGTCTACTTCAGCCTGCAGTGTTCTGGGAAATGGAGATGGCAGCTGGTCACTTCTTCCTGAAACAAGGAGATAAAAGTGCCTGAAATCCTGGAGGCCTGTAGAGCAAGAGGGGTCGATATGTCTAAAGTGATATATATGCACTCTACATATATATATATATAACCAACACCTCCTCTAGGTAAAAGGTGAGTTGTAATTAGCCCCAGGGGCCCAAGGTGTAACCAGTCCAGTCACTGGGACCACTGGGGGACCTGAGGACTCTGCAGAGGAATCTGGACAGGTTGGATT